>NW_007731425.1:102177-103322 GCF_000696425.1 Galeopterus variegatus | reverse complement strand
GAATAACTTTCTAAAACAGAAGCCACAATACAATAAGACAAAGGAGATAATTTCACTGGTGGATTATACCAAACATTTAAGAAAAAAAATGATACCAATTCTCTACAATCTGCTTCAGGAAATAGAAGCAGAGGGAAGGAACACTTTCAAGTCATTCTATGAAGCCAGAATTATCCTAGTACCAAAACCAGAAAACGATATGAAAAGATTGGAAAACTATAGACCAATATGTCTTCATGAATATACATGCAAAAATCCTTAACAAACTACTAGCAAATACAATTTAACATTGCATAAAAAGAATTATACACTATGGCAAAGGGGGGTTTATTACAGGGAAGCAAGGCTGGTTCAACATTTGAAATTCAATTAATGTAATATATACGACAGCAGCAGGCTAAATAAGAAAAATCACAGGATCATACCAATAGAGGCAGAAAAAGCACTTGATAAAATTCAACATACTTTCATAATAAAAAAGCTTAGCAAACTAGAAATGGAGAGAAACGTTCTCAGTTTGGTAAATTATATGTATAAAATAAAATATAATTCAGTGATAAATAGAAGTGAGCTACCAAGTCATAAAAAGAAATAGAGGAAACTTAAATGCACATTGCTAAATTAAAAAAGCCGATCTGAAAAGCTGACATACTGTGTGAATACAGTTATGAGACATTGTGGAACAGGAAAATATACCGAAACAGTAAAAAGATCAGTTATTGCCTGGGGTGGGGAGGAGGAGTTGGGGAAATAAGGGATAATGCGGTAGAACACAGGATTTTAGGGCAGTGAAACTATTCTGTAGGATATTATAGTGGTGAATGCATGACATCACGCATCAGTCAAAACCCATAGAACTGTACGACACAGAGTGAACTCTAATTAAATTATGGGCTTTAGTTAATAATTTTTCTATATTGGTTCATTGATTGTAACAGATATAGCACTCTAGTGCAAGGTATTTATAATAGAGGGCAGGGGGAGAAAGTGTATAGAGATATCACTGTACTGTTCAACTTTTCTATAAACCTAAAACTGCTTTAAGAAATCAAGTTTATTAATTAAAACTATGTACTTTATTAGAGGCATTAGGAAATATTTATCTAGAAAATTCTCTACCATTTGTTTCCAGATTGTATCTTTAA
>NW_007731425.1:97043-101507 GCF_000696425.1 Galeopterus variegatus | reverse complement strand
GGCATTAGGAAATATTTATCTAGAAAATTCTCTACCATTTGTTTCCAGATTGTATCTTTAAATTTTCAGATCTCACCTTGCCTGAAGTTGGATCGTATTTTAAAAGACTCTGTCAATGTTTCTTCCTCGCTTCAGAGGATTTCTCCAGGACTGACCGTAATTCAAGCTCTTCTCTAAGCATGCGTTTCTGGGTGGTTCATAAATTTGTGGAAGTTAATGTTCGAGTGTGTGTCTCATTTTACAATTTGAAATTAATCATCCTATTCTTATAACTAAGAAACACTTAGATGGCACAGCTATTAAAAAAAGAATGGCACAGCCATTTAAAAAAAGGAAGCCCCCCAAAGAAGGATGCCAATCCTAAGCATTCTAGTATTTTCATCCTTGCTCTCAGTCTAGGGAAAAGAGATAGAACCTCTGACAAAAATGACTCCATACCGTAAAGCTATTTCTCTTAATTCTTGCTAAAAGAAGGAAAAAAGAAAAATATCATGAACAGACCCAGTCCAATTTGTTGTGAGCTCATGTAAGTAAAACCATCTTGGAATTGATCTAAAAAGCCCATTTTGTGAAACAAGTTTGGTCAGTTCACAATTACTAGGTTTTATTTGGTAGTTAATGCTGTCCTTCAATAGTTAAACATGGAAAACAACAGATGACCTCCTCTCACAACTTCACTACTGCATGATATATTACAAGAATAGCACATGTTAGACTGAATTTTTTAGCACACACACAACACTTTCTAATATTCATCCTACCTTCCCTATGAATGAGATGGCATTCCAGTTCTCTATATTTTTGGGTAATCCATAAAAAGATTGCATGGGAGGCTTATTGGAAAGTAACGAGAAGAAAATATTCTTTACAAGAAGGATAGAATTCTCTGTTAAATATTTACATTGGAACAATTACTATTATAAGCCCTTGGTGCCATTTCAAAGGATCACTGTATTGCTTTTCCCAGATTCATAAATGCTATTCAAGGGAGACTGCCTATACAGTATTTTCAACCAATTCACAGTCCTTGAATCCCTCTCATTTCTCAGTAAAAAGTATTTCTAGCATTCTACTCAATACCAAACTTTCTAGTGTTATCAGAAGTAAAGAAAATGTAAATATTCACACAATTTCTCCTTTAGATATTTTTCTATTATTTTAAAATTTCATTGTACATATTTTATACATTTTTCATTGCACATATTCATTGTACATACAATACATGTACATGTTGTACAATGATTGACTTAGAGTAAATACCATGTACATCATCCAAACATTTATCTTTTCTTTGTCGTGATTACAGTCAACATCTTCTTTTCTACCTATTTAGAAATATATACTGTAATATTATTAGGTCTGGTTAGCCTAGAACACCAGAATTTATTCTCCCTATCTACATGTAATTTTGCACCCATTAATCCACGTCTTCACCTCCCCCTGTACTCCTCTTCCCGGCCTCTGGTAACCGTTATTCTACTCTCTACTTCTATGAGAACATTTTTTTTTTTTAAATTTTTAGATTAAACATGAGTGGGATCATGCAGTATTTGTCTTTCTGTGCGTGGCTTGCTTCACTTAACATGATGGTTTTCAGTAATAACTATGTGGCTGCAAATGACAGAATTTCATTTTTTATTACAGATGAATGGTATTCCATTGTAGATATATACCAGTTTTTCTAATTCATTCATCCATTGATGGGCATTTAGGTTGATTCCATTTCTTTGCTATTGTGAATGGGTCTACGATGATAATGGGAGTGTAGGTGTCTCTTCAATATACTGATTTCATCTCCTTTGGGTACATGTCCAGTAATGGAATTGTTGGGTCATAAAGTATTTCTATTTTTAGCTTTTTTGAGGAAACTTCCCTGATGGGTAGTGATATTGAGCATTTTTTATGTGCCTGTCACCCATTTGTATGTTTTCATTTGAGAGATATCTGTTCTGGTCCTTTATCCAATTTTTAATTGGGTTATTTGGTTTTTTGCTGTTGAGTTGTTTGAGTTCCTTATATATTCTGTATATTAGCCCCTTGTTGGATGTATAGTTTGCATACACTTTTTCCCATTCTGTAGGTTACCTCCTCACTTTGTTGATAATGTCCCTTGCTGTACAGAAGCTTTTTAGTTTAAAGTAGTTCCATTTGTGTATTTTAGCTTTAGTTGTCTGAACCTTTGTAGTATTGTACAAAAAAACTGCTGCCCACTTCCATTTTGTGTAGTATTTCTCCTATGATTTCTTCTAGTTGTTTTATAGCTTTGGGTCTTAAATGTAAGTCTTTTATTCATTTTGAGTTGGTTTATGTGTGCGATGAGAGAAACGAGTCTAGTTTCAACCTTCTGACTGTGGATATATAATTTTCCCTGCACCATTTATTAAAGGGGCTGTCCTTTCCCGGATGTATATTTGGCTGTAAAATTCTTGAATGTGTTTCTGGGATCTCCGTTGTGTTCCTTTGGTCTATTTGTCTATTTTTATGACAGTAGCATGCTGTTTGAGTTACTACTGCATTAAAGTCAGGTAGTGAGTTGCTTCCTGCTTTATTCTTTTCATTCAAGGTTGCTTTGGCTGTACAGGGTCTTTTGTGGTTTCATATAAATTTCAGATTTTTAAAAAATTTTTGTAAAGAATGAAATTGGCATAGTGATAGGGATTGGGAGGAACATGTAGATTGCTTTGGGTAATATAAACATTTTGATAATATTAATTCTTCCAATATATGCACACAGAAGATCTTTCTTGAGTTTTTCTCACCAGTGTTGTATAGTTTCCGTTGTAAAGATCTTTCATCTCCTTGGTTAAGTTCACTTCTCAGTATTTCATTTTTTTGGTAGCAATCATAAATAGGATTACTTTTTTGATTTGTCCTAAGGTATTTATTTTTATTGGTGTATAAGAATGCTATTGATTTTTGTATGTTGGATTTGTATCCTGACAGTTTACTGAATTCACTTAGTAGTTCTAGTAATTTTTTGTGGAGTCATTAGGGTTTTCTATATATATGATCATGTCCTCTACAGAGATAGTTTGACTTCTTTCTTTCCAGTTTGGATGCCCTTTATTGCTTTCTCCTGACTTTTGCCCTGGCTACAACTTCCACTACTATTTGAGTAAGAGTGAGAAAAGTGGGCTTCCTTGTTTTGTTCCAGATTTTAGAAGAAAAGCCTTCAACTTTTGTTTGTTCCATGTGATATTAGTTGAGTGTTTATTGTACATGACCTTTATTGTATTGAGGTACATTCTTTCTAAACCTAATTTATTGAGTGTTTTCATCATGAAGAGGTGTTGGTTTTATCAAATGCTCTTTCTGCATCTATTGAAGTGATCATTTTTNACTTCTTTCTTTCCAGTTTGGATGCCCTTTATTGCTTTCTCCTGACTTTTGCCCTGGCTACAACTTCCACTACTATTTGAGTAAGAGTGAGAAAAGTGGGCTTCCTTGTTTTGTTCCAGATTTTAGAAGAAAAGCCTTCAACTTTTGTTTGTTCCATGTGATATTAGTTGAGTGTTTATTGTACATGACCTTTATTGTATTGAGGTACATTCTTTCTAAACCTAATTTATTGAGTGTTTTCATCATGAAGAGGTGTTGGTTTTATCAAATGCTCTTTCTGCATCTATTGAAGTGATCATTTTTCCCCCTTCATTCTGTTGATATTATGTATAACATTTATTGATTTGCATATATAGACCCATCCTTGCATCTCGGGTAAAGATCCCACTTGATCGTGGTGAATGATATTTTTAATGTGCTGTTTAATTCTGTTTGCTAGAATTTTGTTGAGCACTTTTGCATCTATGTTCATTTGGCATATTGGTCTATAATTTTCTTTTTTCATTGTGTCCTTTTTGGTTTTGGTATGATGGTAATGCTGGCTCATAGAATGAGTTTGGTTTTCCAGTTTGTTAGCATATAGTTGTCTGCAATAATTTCTTACAATCCCTTGTGTTTTTGTGTTATTAGTTGTGATGTCTTCTTGTACATATCTGATTTTATTTATCCTAGTCTTCACTCTTTTCCTCTCTAGCTAAAGGTTTATAAATTTTCATCTTTTTGAGAAACCAATTCATTTTTTCATTAGTCTTTTGTATTTTTTAATCTCTCAATTATTTCTGCCATGATCTTTGATATTTCTCTACTTCTACTGATTTGGGGTTTGGTTTTTTTCTTGTCTTTCTAATTCCTTAAGGTAACATTAGGTTATTTATTTGAAGTCTTTCTATTTTTTTTTTTTTTTGATTTAGAAATTTATTGCTATAAACTTCATCACTCTGACAACTGCTTTTGTTGTATCCCACCCATAGGTTCTTGCAAGTTATGTTTTCGCGAAAGAGCAATGCTTAAGCGTTCTGTCCCTTACTGCAGCGCAGGTGCTGAAGGGTGACTTTGCAGCCGAGAGGCAATGCCCTGGTAACTGGCACTGGGGAGTGTGGGGAGGTGAAGGGAGATGACGTGTGA
>NW_007731425.1:82440-96043 GCF_000696425.1 Galeopterus variegatus | reverse complement strand
TATATTCATTCAGCCCCAAGTCCTTTCTAATTCTCTTTTGATTTCTTCTTTGGTCCAGGGTTATATAGAAAGGTGTTAGTTTGCATATATTTGGGGATGTTTTAAAGATCTTTTGATTGATGGTTTCTAATTTAACTCCATCTAGAAAACATACTTTGTATGATGTTAATTTTTTTTAATTTGTTGAAATTTGTTTTGTGACTTAAGGTACAGTCTATTCCAGAGAATGTTTTATGTGCTACTAAGAAGAATGTGTATTCTGGAGCTGTTGAGTGGAGATTAACCCTCATGTTTCTTGGTTAATTTTCTTCTGAAGATGTGTCCTTTGCTGAAAAGCATTGTTAAAGTCCCCAACTGTCATTGTATTGGAGTCTACATCTCCCATTAGGAATAAAAATGTTTTCTTTATATATCTGGGTACTCTTGTACAGGGTACAAATAAATTTAGAATTGCTATATTCTCTCATTGAATTAATCCTTTTATCATTATATAATGACTTTTCTTATTTTATTTTATTTTTTTTACATTCTTTAGCTTGAAGTCCATGTTATCAGATATAAGGTTAGCTACTCCTGCCCTTTTTAGGTTTTCATATGCATGAAATGTCTTTTTCCATTTCTTCATTTCAGTTGATGTGTGAAGTGAATTTCTTGTAGGCAGTGAAGTGAATTTCTTGTAGGCAGTATACTGTTGGATCCTGTTTTTATTATTACTATTATTATTATTATTATTATTATTATTATTATTATTATTGAAACATAGTTGATTGCACATATCTGTGGGATAGGGAGTTGAATATAAGTACATGTGTGCAATATGTGATGCTCAATTCAAGATAATTAGTATATTCAACATTGTACAATATAATTGTATTTCATAGACCTTTTCCAATTCTTCCTTTGACCCCCTTCTTTGTCCCCCTTTTCCACCTCTGTTAATCTCAGTTCTGTTTTCTCCTTTTCAAAGTTCAACATATCATTGAGATTGTTGTATCTTTCTTTCTTATTTTAATTATTTGTTTATTTGTTTTAGTTCCTACTTCTGAGTGAGGACATGCAGTATTTCTCTTTCTGTGTCTGGCTTATTTCACTTAACATAATTTTCTCTAAGTTCATCCATGTTGCTATGAATGGCAGTATTACCTTATTTTTCATGGCAGAGTAGTATCCCATTATGTAAATATACCACATTTCCCTTATCCAATCATCCAGTGATGGACAATTAGGTTGGTTCCATATCTTTACTATTGTTAATAAAGCTGCAATAAACATAGGAGCACAGGTATCCTTTTGATATGATGATTTCCATTCCTTTGGATATATACCAAGCAGTAAGATTGTTGGGTTGTATGAGTAGTTGTTTTAGGAACCTCCATACTCTTATTCATAATGGCTGCACCAATTTATAGTCCAACCAACAGTGTAGGATGGTTCTGTTTTCTCTGCATCCTCGCCAGCATTTGTTATTCTGTCTTTATGATAATAGCCAGTCTAATTGAGGTGAATTGATATCTTAATGTGGTTTCATTTGCATTTCCCTAATGCTGAATGGCTTTGGGCATTTTTTTCATGTGTCTGTTGGCCATTTGTATATCCTCCTTTCAGAAATGCCTATTCAGCTCCTTTCCCATTTTTCAATCACTTTATTTGCTTCTTTACTGTTAAGTTTTATGAGTTCATTATATGTTCTGGATATTAATCCTTTCTTGGATGCATAGTTGGCAAATATTTTCTTTCACTCTGTGGGTTGTCTTTGCACTCTGTTAATTGTTTCTTTTGCTGTTCAGGTTTTCTGTTTGCCAAAATTCCATTTGTTTGTTTTTTCTTTCGTTGCCTGTGATTTGGGGGTCATATTCAAAAATTCTTTGCACAGTCCTATTCCCTGAAGTGTTTCCCCTATGTTTTCCTTTATGAGTTTTATAGTTTCGGGTCTTATATTTAAGTCTTTAATACATTTTGAGTTGATTTTGGCATATGCAAGATGTGCAGGTCTAGTGTTATTCTACATGTGGATGTCCAGTTTTCCCAGCACCATTTATTGAAGAGGCAGTCTTTTCCTCAACGTACATTCTTGGTGTCTGTCAAAGATCAGTTGGCTGTAAGAATGTGGCTAGATTTCTGGGTTCTCTATTAAGACCCATTGGTCTTAATGTCTGTTTTTATACCAGTACCATGCTGTTTGGGTAACTATAGCTTTGTAGTATCATTTGAAGTCAGGTAATGTAATGCCTCTGGCTTTATTTATTAATTAATTTATTTATTGTTCAGGATTGCTTTTGCTATTTGAAGTCTTTTGTTGTTCCATATGAATATTAGGATTGTTTTTTTTTTTTTCTATTTTTGTGAATAATGTGGTATTTTGATGGGGATTACATTGAATCTGTAGATCACTTTGGGTAGTATGGACATTTTCACAATGCTAGTTCTTCCAATCTAAGAGCATTGAATGTCTTTTCATCTTTTTGTGTCCTCTTTAATTTCTTCCCACAGTGATTTGTAGATCTTATTGTACAGATCTTTTACCTCTTTGGTTAAATTTATTCCTAGGAATTTTAGTTTTGGGGTGACTATTGTAAATGTGCTAGCTTTCTTGATTTCTATTTCTGCTAGTTTGTTTTTAGAGTATTAAAATGCTACTGTGTTTTGTGTATTGATTTTGTATCCTGCAATTTTACTCAAATTATTTAACTTTCAGAGTTTATTTTTTTTTTCATAGAGTCTTTAGGTTTTTCTATTTATAGGACCATGTCATCTGCAAATAGGGACAATTTGACCTCCTCCATCACATCTGTGTTATCCTTGTGGTGTCAGCAGTGTTAACTCACAGTAGTGTTAACTTGCAGTGGCAGGAATGACAGCAATGGTTGCAGCCACTTTCCTTGCATCTGCAGTATCTGAAGCTGTAGCAATGGGCCCATGGGACTGCTGCTCTGTGGGGAGGTGCTCTGTGTAGGGTGATGGTTGTGGGATTTGACAATGGCCCCAGCTGCTAAAGTGGTGGTGGTGTTGAGCCAGTTTTGATCTTCTTCTGTGGGAAGAACACACCCAGGGAACCTCTAGTCCCTACAATTAATTGAGCTACTCTCTGTCTTTTAAATGGGAAATTTAATCAGTTAGAGTTGGTATTGATATACAAAAATATGTTACTGCCACTTTGTTACTTTTTTCTGGGTGTTTTATAGATCCATTTTTCCAATCTTGCTGTCTTCCTTTTTGATTAAGTGATAATCTCTAGTAGTATTTTTTTTGGGGGGGGGTGCTATTTAATTTTAGTATATCTGTTATAGGTTTTGGTGTTATGGTTACCAGGAAGCTTATGAAAAAATGTTACGGTTACAAAAGATTATCATAAGCTAATAACACCTTAATTTTGATCTCTAAGAAGAAAGCAGAAACTAAACCTGACTCTATGTTTTGATGTCATTTCTCCCCCCTTTTTTTTTTTTTTTTTGTCCTTTTTGAGACCGGCCGCACCGGGCTCAGCCAGTGAGCACTATGAGCGCACCGGACTATATCAACACTAGACCAACCTTACAAGAAATGCTAAAGGAAGTCCGGTGCGCTCATAGTGCTCACTGGCTGAGCCCGGTGCGGCCGGTCTCAAAAAGGACAAAAAAAAAAAAAAAAAGGGGGAGAAATGACATCAAAACATAGAGTCAGGTTTAGTTTCTGCTTTCTTCTTAGAGATCAAAATTAAGGTGTTAAACTTCCTTTAGCATTTCTTGTAAGGTTGGTCTAGTGTTGATATACTCCCTTAGTTTTGGGTTGTCTAAAAAAGTTTACTTCATATTCATACTTAAAAGTTATGCTGGATACAGAATTCTTGATTGGTAGTCTTTTTTCTTTAGTACTTTGAATATATCACACTTTCTTCACTTCGGCATTTATTGCTGGCATTTATTTCTACTGACAAATCTGCTGCAAGACAGATTTGAGCTCTACTGAAGTTATGTGTTTTCTCTTGCTGCTGTCAGTATTCTTTCTTTGTTTTTTTAATTATTTGATTATAATGTGACTTTGGTTATTATTCTTTGGATTGGATTTGATTGGTAACTTCCAAGCTTATTATACCTGATGCTGTCATCTTATTCCATACATGAGATATTTTCAGTCACTATTTCCTTAAACACACTTCCAAGTTCTCTTCATTTTTTGTCTAATTCAGATATATCAATTAAACTGAGGTTATTTTTCTTGAAAGTGTCCCACAGTTACTGCAGTTCTGTTTCATTTTAAAAATTCTTTTTAATTTTTCCTGATATGCTAATTTTGTATGTTCCATTATTGAGCTTGCTGATTCTTTCCTCTGTTTGATCAAGTCTGCTGTTGGAGTTTTCTATAGAGTTCTGTAGTTCGGGTAATATAGTCTTTATTTTTATAATTTCTACTTGTTTTTTTTTTTTTAAATTGATTCTATTTCTTTGTTAAGTTTCTCATTCTACTCTTGAATTATTTCCCAATATCATTTAATTTTCTGTCCATATTTTCTTGTTATTCCCTGAACATCTTTAAGAGGATTATTCTGAATTCTGTGTCAGACAATTCATAAATTTACTGTTCTTCTGGGTTCATTGCTGGTTTCCATTTTGAGGCACCCATGCTGATTGGGGGGCAGATCAGCTGCCAATATTGCATGTAAATGCACCCCTGGTGCATCAGTCCTTCCCTGGCACTATAAACATTTCCCATATGGCAGGCCTCTTGAAAGTTCCTCACAAACACTTATAGACTTCTGGGCAAATCATACACCCAGCCCTTACTTTCTCCTCTTATCTTTGAGACAGCAGGTCCAGTGGCCTTTTCTGTTATCATGTTGGTGCTGGTCCAGAAAGTTGGGAATAGGGTGTTCCAATGTCTTTTTCTCCCACTGGTTTTAATATCTCCCTTTCATGTGGGTACAGGAAAACCTGATGAATAGCTATGCTGGCTTGGGAATGGGATGGGCATTCTGAAGTGATAATTTTCACCAGAAATTGCAGCACTTTTCTTCCTTGCATTCTCCAGATAGCTTCATGCAAAATTCCCTGTGACAGTTTTGCCTTCTCCAGGAAGCTGCTCTGTGCATTGTGCCATGCTGGCCCTGGGAGCAGCCAGGGATAGAACTGATTTCAGTGATCCTTCCTCCTACCCACTGTATCTTTCCACTCCTTCTGAACTCAGTGGGTCTCTCCTCCTCCTTTCCCAAGTTCTAGTAATTTCAGGATGGCAGTTTTGTGCTTTAATTGTTTCAAGTTGATTTCTTGTTGAGGGGAGCAACTCTGGGGATCATAAAGTCCACCATCTTGATGTCATCACTCTCTGCACCATCAGTTCTGATTAGTGTCTTTTAAATGCTAACTTAAACCTCCCTGAAGAATGTCCTTAGTTATGTTACTTGGAGCATTTCCTGTACTATAGATAAAATCTCTCTCTCTTTCAATCTCTCTCTCCTGTCTTCTCCCTTCTCACTCTTTCTCCCCCCTCCTTCCCTTCCTACCTCTTTTCATGTACACACATATACACAAACATATACAGACATCTTTGTCAATGTTGAAGCATTTTCCAGCAAATTACAGACTATATTTAGCCAATTTTATTGGGTAGGCCACCCTCATGTGGCCCTTGTGGTTGAATCTTGAATTATTGTTAGCCAATAATAGCAATTATTTTCCCTTATTCAGAGCTTAATTAAAGTGTGTGATGATTCTTGCTAATGAGATGTATGAATATTCTCCTGGACAGTGTTTGTGTATATTTGTGTGATGGGAGACTCTTGCTGCAAATTTTATTTATTTATTTATTTATTTATTTGTAAAATTGATGCCTTTTTCTCGTTCCTTCCTTCCTTCTTGGTTTTTGGTTTTTGATGGCATGATGTCTGGAGTTATAACAGCCATTTTGCAATTAAATGACAAGTCTGTGATTAAAAGCCCTCGATGTGGATAAAAACATACATGTGTAAAGAGAGCCTGAGGACTCTACTGATCCTGCTGAGATAATACATCAACCTTGACTTCTAATAAGAAGTCAATACTGTCATGATTTTAGCCGTTGCAAGTCAGATGATTTTGCCAAAACACCACATTTGGCATAGTTGTTTATCGGAACAAACTTGTTTTTTAGCATGACAAATTTATTTAGATATTGCTGAACAAAAAATCAAAAAAATTAATAAATAATTGTTCTTTGTATTTTGATTAAGGAAGAGAGAGAGAGAGAGAGAGAGAGAGAGAGAGAGAGAGAGAGAGAGAGCGCAACTTCTATCCAGGGATGAGGACTAGGAATAAGAGAGTGGGAACTTAGGGGAGAGAAACCACCAGGTACTCTAAAAACATCTTCAGAGTTTTCCATTTCATTGGCTCTGGCAGGGTCCCAGAAATATTATAGAGAAAGAGATTATTGTAGATAGAATTGAGGCTGTTAAAGGAAAATCCATGCTTAAATATCAGATTGTCCAATTTTTGACACATCAAGGTTTTTACATTTCTTGCTGTTGATAGTACCTATATATTTCTCAAACTTATATTTACTTGAAGTAAGATCAATAATCTTAAAAGTTAATTTTATAGTGTTATTTCCTTTAAGCTTCCACTTGCAATATCACTTTTGATACTAACAAATTTTGACTATCAGATGGCTATCATAGTTGGACATCTGGAGGAGGCTGACTCAAGATTTTAAAAAAATGAAGGACATGAACAAAATTGAAAATAATTCTCCATCAAATCAGTGTTTATAAAGTACTCAGGTACATTCTCTAAATGGTGCTGCTTATAATATCTGCTGCAGCAACAACATCTGGTTAGTAAAAAGTAAACCATGAAAATAAAGACAATGCAAGGTGGTCTCAATTGGTGGCACCTTCTAAGCTATGTCCAGCGATGTATCATCTTTACCAACACCTAAAAATCATCTTACGAAAAATACTTAATGCATTTGGGTTAATGTTGAAGATAGGTCGTCATTCAAGTCTACCTTCTGTGTAATTTCTCCTCCAAATTTATCTTCTTAAAATGCATATCCTTCAGGTATTTTGATACTTACACTGTTAATGGGTTACTATTTTTCTGCTGCAAGTGGTGTTTCCAGAATGATGGTTTAAGTGTTCGGAATAGCTAATGTGATGGAAGTCTATGAAATTCCAATTATGTGCATTGATTTTGTTTATAAAGAAATTAATTTAGTGGCATCAGTTTCTTAAGTAGACAAAGTGTCACAGGATTCTAAAATAGACAAAATACTTGTTCGGAAATACAGATAGTAGGAATTAGAATGAGTTGCTCGTAGTCAGAAAAACTAAATAACTTCATGTTCTGTTACTGAAGGAAATTAGCTATTTCTCCTCATGGTTACCTGACCCATGTGGAATTAATTTTAAAACCATAAGGACTGGTGGTATGGAAATTTAAGGCCTTGTTAAGTATTTCTTAAAATCAGTCCTTATCTTGGCACCCTATCTTCCCACTTTATATATGGTTTTGAACTTCTCTTATTTCTTGACTGTCATGCTTTATTTAAACTTACAGTCTTTTTCAAATATGGTTTGCTCTTTCAACACTCCATTCCCACGCATATAATAGACTAAGATTTAATCATCTTTTGTGTCCCTGCTTAGATTTCTGCTTATCCTAGAAATTTTTTCTATCCGTCAAATCAGGCTTAGGTTCCTTTTCTTTGGATTTCATAATGGCGTAATTCCCCTTACATTTCTCATTACAAATGTAAGTGTTTATCTCTGTCAAGTCAGTGTTCAGAACTCTCTCCATTACCATTTTATTCTTACTACAGTTTATAAAAATTTATTACTTTAATTATTTAAAAGGTTTAAGAAAATGATTTTTTTTTATCATTGAGCATTAGAAAAAAGGTTTACTTTCAATAAGTACTTAATTTTCTCTACATACAGTTTTGAACTATCTTATTGTATTAGTGTTCTATAGCTGCCATAAATAAATTACCACAAAGTAAATGATTTAAACAACACACATTTCTTGCCTTATAGTACTGTAGGCTAGAAGTCTTAAGTTCAGATGATTAGCAACCTTCACTAACTTTTGATATTGTAATCCAACACACTCACAAATTCCAGGGATTAAGAAGAGAACATGTTTGGGGGGCATTATTCTGCCAACCACACTGATTAATTTTACTTCTTTGATTGTATTTAGCTTTGTATGTATTTTTCCAGTTGAAAATCCTGTATATGTCTTCTATGTATGTAAATAATAAACAATATTTTCTTAATTGAAACGTAATCAATTATTTATAAATCATCACAGTGGGGCTTCCAATGCCAATTTACTAGGACCACCAAATAAAATTGAATTATTTTTTAAATAAATAAGAATTACTTATCTCCATTCCAAATAGTAGTATCTTTTTTTTTTGGTCCATTACAAATATGAGAAATTTTAAGAATATGTGGTCAATAGAGATCTTAGGCTGCAACTAGCAAAAGACAATGTATATATTCTTCAGTGCATTGAAGGATATTTTATTAAATATAAATACAGTGGTGAACAATGCTGTAGCTGAAACTTTAGGGACACAGCTAATCCTCAGAACAACTGAAACCAGGAACTTCAAAAAGGTCAAGACTTTTTATGCCTCATCTCTGCTTTTCTCTTTGAATTCACTTCATTGTTTTCATTCACTCAAACTTTTCTCTAATAATAAATAATGTGTCCTCTGAAGGAGTTTGAATTTTGCATCTTACAACTTCAGCTGCTGGAAAGAGCTTTACCATAAACCCTTGGGCCAAGTGTAATAATCTCAGACCAGAAGCTCTTTGACTACATTTGGTTTAGTTATCCTCCTTGGAACTAAAGGCAGAAGTGAGTGTCAGGGTCACATTGTATTAAAAATATGGTACCCTTGTGCAGAGGATGGGAGCATTTTCTTGATGCTAACTGTGAAAACAATCCCACCTATAACCAAAACAAATTTAAATGGTAGTCACATATTGTGCACAATAAATATCAGTTACCTAAATGAATAAATAAATAGTATGTTTTTGCTTTAAAGAAATAAATTGTTGTTTACATTGTGATATCATATATAATTTGTTACCAAATTTTATAGTTTATCACTACCTCATTTGCAATGAGAATAAATGTTCATCTGCAGACATATAGGATACGTAATAATTCTTGTTCACCAAAGCTGTATTTTGTTAGACTCCATGAATTCTTATTACTAAGAAAATTAGATATATTGGAAACGTTTCCACAGCCACCATTTAAACCAAAATAGTTATATTTTTCTCTTTCAAATGAACTTTAAGTAAAAAACTTCAGACAGGATACCTCATTCTTTGAGCATTCTTGTTAATCAAATAAAAATGTCTGTGTACTCAATTTGGCTTGCTCTAGGGCTTATAAAAAATTTCTTAACTCCTTTTGGTTTATTCATCCCAGAAAATTACCATAGCTGTATATATTTAGGTGGCATAACACAAATGAGGAGTGATTGTGTAACTTCTGGTTTAGTGCTGTCTTCCAAAAGAGAGAGATTTATGAGTAAAAGCAGATCGCAAATAGAAAAATAAGAACAGCTCCATTTTTATAGTAATTTAACCTTATAAATACTATAAAGTACTTTCAGGGCATCATACTTTTCACAGCTACAACACTACAATACCCCTTAAAAATGAGAAAACTGTGGCTCCAAGGTCAAAGTTTCATTAAGGATAGATCTAGGTAACATTCTTAATTCTATAGACTATTAAGCATGACACTGATGCTGTCTTTTTTTCTTTTTCTTTATATTACTTGCTTATAAATGTCTGTGTAATAAGAAATGTTACAAATTTGTTCATTATTTATTGGAAAAAATATGACTATACCATAATTCCTCACATTCTAAAGTTACATAGATAGACTAGGTTATGAAGAGGGAAAAAGTGTATTTAATGAAAAAATATTTTATTGCCCATACAACTAGGATGGGAGAAATAACAGGCAACAGGAAGTAACAATTAGAAAATAACCTTGACTACAATCTAAACTTGCTTGTGAATATTACTAAACTGTTTATAAATAATTACTTCTAAAATTAATATTGACAAATATAATACTGCTTGAGTTACGTTTTTGTTGCTGGATTTCATAAAAGATAAAACATCTTACATATATTATGCAAAGATTTGTTGCTGATTATAAAATTAAATTTAGCAGTAACCCACAACTTCCAAATGTAAGAAATATGCCTTAATCATTAATAATAAGAATTACATAATATTCTTCCCACATCAAGGACCTGAATGCAAATATGTGTTTTTTTAGAGCAATACTATATCACATTGTTGAATGAAACACTGAATTAGATCACTTACAGATGTAGCCTTATTTGTGGTAGATAACAGTTATAGTTGGTGGAAATGATAACTCAATATTAAAAAATAACTTTCAATCACTGAAAATGACACAATTCACTGAAGAACACTGAAGAAAGTCATTCAATAAAATCACCTGTGGAGTTAATGCTCACGATGCATTTGTCATCCCCCATTTAGCTCCCTTCATGCAAATTCTACAGAGAATTTTAAAAAGAGTGACACAAAGGCATATCCAAATCAAGTTACCAGTGAAATTAATAATATGCTGACTTAAATTGTGATCGACAATAAAATGCCTTCAAGAAGACAATCAGAAAGCTCACTCAGCAGGCGTATATCATCAGATGCAAGCAGATTTGGAACTCAAGCTGCATTATAATCACACATCTGAGAATAAGAAGAGCTGTTTTCTAAGTCATCACAAATTCCAGAATATTAAGCAATGGATTGTTGACTGGTGGTTTGCACTCTTTTTAAATTACCAAAATCATTTATTTTACAGCCAGACCTTACAACTAAAATATTACTATTTCATATGTTTTATCAAGGAGGACAAAAGAGATGTGTGCATTTGCAAATTATTTTGATTTAATTAGGTGAACTCTTGGTATGCAGAAATCTGTGAATTATTTTCAACCAAAAAAGTGCACATTTTGAATCTTTTCAAATCCTTGAGAACTAAGAGTGCTTATAGGACTGGTGACAAACTGCCTGCAATGTTTCCATTGGGAAACAATGAATCTATAATGAGCAGAATTCTACCGAATCTTAAGTGAATTTTTATAACCTAACCCTTCTCCAAAAAGAAACAGGGAAAGTTCAAATGCCATTTCTGAAATAATCTAGGTTTATATATAACATGAAATTTCTCTTTATAACACTTCCTACAGCAAGGCTTCTTGTTCATCATCTGTAATTCCTGTGCCCTGAGAACTCTTCCTCATTACATCACTTTTTTCTTTTCTTTTTTTTTTTTTGGTTTTCCTTCTATGTGCATGTCTAAGAGCTTAAAACCTTTATAAATAACTTATCAAACATTATTTGAATAGCAGCTATTCAGCAACTACTACTCTATGCAGAGTATCATAGATATCAAGCTATGTAAATATGATTTCTACTCTCTCAAGGAGCTAACTCTTGACAATGGAAATCAGATTCACAAAAATTCTCTATGTACACAGTAACTTAGGTGCTCTGTTAAGGGTATATACTGGATTTTGGAGCCACGCAGGTGAGAATAGTCAACTCTACCCAGAATCAGTTTGGAAATGCTTCCCAAGGGAGTGATGCTGGATTTAAACCTTGAAAGTGGAATAGGCATTTTTCAGATTATTGAGAGGAAAACATTCCAATAAAAATACCAGCATATATATAGTTCCAAGGCTCTGAAATGGTAAGCATATATTTGCAAAAATTTAGTTATAGTTGGGACTCTAAATATTGACGGGAGGGGTGGGAGACACTGAGAAGTTCAGAGAGTTAGAATACAATGCTAAAGAATTTAATTTGTATAAAGATTACTGGAACTTATTGACCACTTAATAAATGCTAAGTACTGTGATATGCATTGGACATCTATTATATCATTTAATTGTCACCATAAACCTGTGAGTAGCACTCTTTTTCACAAAAGCTAAGACCTAGAAATGATAAGAAGCTTTCCCAAGGCTAAAAGCTCATCCAGACCTTAAACTTCGTCTAATACCAGACTATCAGTACCCTCATAATACAGAGCATGGAGAGTGATTGATGGGATTTTAAGCCTTAACCATTGTCAAAGTTGTACATTAATTGGTGACTAGCTAATTAATTTAAATTTTTTCTATGGTATTACCGGATAACAATAGCTTGCTTTGAAATTTCCTGAAGAAAAAAAATATATATGTATGTGTATTTATTTTATGTGTTTATAAAAATGTAAATTTATATTTCACGAATAACTACACAAAGTCTACATATATATATATATATATATATAAATTTTATATATTTATATACAAATATTTATGCATGTATGCATGTATTAACATAGACACATATACACATGTACATTCACTCATACATGCATGCCTACCTCAACAAAACTTTCAGTGGTAAAATAGTGAAGTGTAGGGAATCTATGGGACAGAGACACATGTTGTGGAGTTGCAAAACTTTGGGAACCACATGTTGATGGTCACCTTCTTTATAAAACCATAGAATCATTCTTGTTCAGAAAATTCCAGAGAGGAACTTAAGATGTTGGGAAGTTACAGTCTTCAGTTCACGTTGGATTGGTGTGATACTTTACTTTATCTTTATTAATTCACTACTTCTTTGAAAAGCTGTAGCTTCTCTGAACAAGAAAACCAATTCCACCCATAACCAGTATTGAAAGTCTATATGGTAGACAGCCAAAAAGCATACTGAATATTTTTAGCATAGAGGTTATCATTCTTTATCTGCTGCTAATGTGTTACAAAACTACAAGTTCAATTTTGTCTTTGAAAATGAAATTTAGTTCAATGTATTTTTCTGAAAGAATATGGCTATTATAATCCTCAGTGCTAAATAAATATACAGAAGAAGATGGAAGTGGGTAGTAGGCCAAGATCACAATAATACTTTGAGGACAGCAAAGTCCTTGAATAGTACTTTTCTTTTTTTTAATTGAAACAATTGATTATACATATTTGTGCAATACAGAATTGACTACCAATACTAGTGTGCAATATATGATGATCAAATCAGGATAACTAGTATATTTGTCATGTAATCAATATTCGTATCTATTAGCCAATTTCTCCCTACCCCTTTCCTCTCCCCCTTTCTCACCTCTAATAACCACAGTTTTGTTCTCTCCTTCTGAAAGTTCAACATTTTTTCTTCCTTCCTTCCTTCCTTCCTTCCTTCCTTCCTTCCTTCCCCACTTATGAGTGACGACATGCAATCCCAAAATTAGCAGAGGGATAGAAATAATTCAGATCAGAGCAAAATTAAATAAAATAGAGATCAAATAAATGACACAAAATATTAACAATCGAAAATTTGTTTTTTTGAGAAGATAAACAAAATAGACAAACAATTAGGTCGACTAAAAAAGACCAAAATAACAAAAACCAGAAATGAAAAAGGAGACATTACAACCTATACCACAGATATACAAACACTGAGATTATTATGAACAACTATACACCAACAAATTTGAAAACTGGGAGGGAATGAATAAATTTCTGGACTCATACAAACTACAAAGACTGAACCAAGAAGAAATAGAAAACCTGGACAAACAAATAAAAAGCAGTGAGA
>NW_007731425.1:71858-81874 GCF_000696425.1 Galeopterus variegatus | reverse complement strand
ACAAACACTGAGATTATTATGAACAACTATACACCAACAAATTTGAAAACTGGGAGGGAATGAATAAATTTCTGGACTCATACAAACTACAAAGACTGAACCAAGAAGAAATAGAAAACCTGGACAAACAAATAAAAAGCAGTGAGATTGAAGTAGTTATCAGCAGTCTCCCAACAAAGAAAAGCCCAGGACCAGATGGCTTCACTGAATACCCTTAAAGAAGAGTTAATACCAATCCTCTCCAAATTATTCCAAAAAAGTTGACACAGAAGTCATTCTCTCAAACTCTTTCTATGAGGCCAGCATCACCATGATGATCAGACAAACCCAACAAATAGAGAAAACTACACACCAATAACCTTGATGAATATAGACACAAAAATCCTCACGAAATAGTAGCAAACAGAAAACAGCAGCACATTGAAAAGATTGTACATCATAACTAAGTGACTTTCATCAGGGATTCAAGGATGCTTCAACATACACTAATGAATAAATGTGATACACCACATCAACAAAATCAAGGGGAAAAAAAAAACATATGATTTTCCCAGTAGATGCAGAGAAAGCATTTGACAAAATTCAACATCACTTCATGATAAAGACTTTCAACAAATTAGATATGAAAGGAAAGATCTCAACACAATAAAAATTATATATGACAAACCCACTGCCAGTAGAATAGCATTCTTCATACTATATTAAAAATCATCTGTTTTTGCACCAAATTTTCATCTCTGGAAAGCAAGTATGGTGTGTTTTATCTCTCTACCACCAATATTTTGCTTAATCCAAGACAAATAGTCACATAATAAATGTTATTTGGTTAGATTAATTAATGATTGAATACATGAGTAATTTTTAACAAGCACACTTACAGACATTTCATAGCATAGTGAGGCATTAAAATAGAACAGTTTGAATAAGATTTTTACACTGATATATGATAAATAATTGCAATGCTTTTAAAAAATTATAATAGAGATACTAAATATGAAAAACAAAAGTATCCAATTATGTATCATTCAGTGTTGATACAAGTTATTCCTTAGTTTAAGCATTTCTTTATATTTTATTTTTAAATACTCCAATTCTGAATATCATTTATTTTTAATATTAGAAAGTTTAATTGCTTCATTAATTTTTTAGGGGCTATAAAAACAACAATTTGTCTTAGTCTGTTCAGGCTGCTATAACAAGATACCTTAGAGAGGGTAATTTATAAACAACAGAAATTTATTGATCACAGCTCTGGAAGCTTGGAAGTCTGAGATCAAGGCACCAGCATAGCTGGTATCTGGTGAAGTGCACACTCATCATCCATGTCTTCTCTGCATCTGCACATGGCATAAGGTCAAAATGGCTCCCTCAAGCCTCTTTTATAAGGTATCTATCTAACTCCCAAAGGCCCCTATCTCTTGATACCATCACCTTGGGGGATTTCAATATATGAATTTTGTAGTGGCCACAAACATTCAGACCACAGAACTGTTAAAATCAGGTTAATTTTGTAGCCATCAATATACCAATATTGATGACAATCAAAAATGTATACTAAAACCATAGGGTGAAAATTTATTAGGGATATTATCATGGTCAAAAAATATCATGTTAAAAGGTAATAATGAATTACAAAAGTAAAATGTACCTGTGGAACAGAAAGATCTGGTATCATATTTACCAAAAGCTAATGTTAGCATCACAGTGATGAAAGAAATTTACATTAACCATTTGACAAATCCTGGATATGGGACATTCTACAACAACAACAACAAAATATTAGCCTGGATTATTGAAAAACATCACTGACTCAAATGTTATACACTCATGTGTGTGCACATGCAAACATACACACACATACAAGTATAGGCATACACAGAGCAGATGTACTGTCCAGATTAAAGGAAAATCAAATTCAAAAAAATAATACTATGTAGTTTGTGATCTTTGATAAATCTCATTTAAAAAAATCTGAATGTAAAGTATATCTTGGTAATCTTTTATATTAATTTAAAATTATAAATGCCTTATTGGTATTGTGATTATGTATGCAAAAATTTTTTCTAAGCAGATACCTGACTATGTATTTACAGGAAGTATTACAATGTCTGCATCTTACTTTCTAAATGATTCAGAAAAAATACAAAAAGACAAGGAAAAAGCAAATGTTGAAAAATGAGAACAAGTAGAGAAATCAGGTAAAAAAATATTTATTGTATTAATTTTTCAAATTTTTGTAGCTTCAAAATTTTTAAAGATAAAAAAGTAAAGTAGAACTATGAACAATTGTATGCTAACAAATTTGATAATCTAGAGAAAATGTACAAGTTCCTAAAACATGCAATCTACTAAACCTGAATCATGAAGAAATACAAAATGAGATTAAACCTTTAACTAGTAATGAGTTTGGATCAGTATTCAAAACCTCCTACGAAAGAAAAGCGCAGGAACACATGGCCACACTGGTAAATTCTAAAAAATATTTAAAGGAGAATTATCACCAATCCTTTACAAACTTCCAAAAAGTTAAAGAGAAGGTTACACTTCCTAACATATTATATGACAACACCACTACACTGAGCCAAAACCACTATCAATGTCAGCCAAAAACACTACAAGAAAAAAAAACAGCATCCCTTATATGTAATGGCACAAAAATCATCAACAAAATTATACCAAATGAAATTGAACAACACATTAAAAGGGTTAATGCATTATAAAATTCATACGGAACCTCAAAAAGCTCAGAATAGGCAAAACAATCTATAATAGGAAGAGTAAACTGTGAGATCTATACACCATGACCAAGTGGAATTTAGTCCTGGAATGCAAGGATGGTTCAGCATGTGAAAATCCATCAGTGAAACATATCACACTAAAAGAATAAAGGAAAAAACCCATATCATCATTTCAACTGATGAAAAAAAGGCATGTGACAAAAATCAATATGCTTTCATAATAAGGACTTTCAACAGACTAGGAATATAAGGAAACTACCTCAACATAATAGGGCCCATATGTGAAAAGTCCAGAGCCAACATCATACATAAAGTTGAAAGACTGGCAGCAGTAACAAAACAAGGATGCCTACTTTTACCACTTCTGTTCAGTTTAGTACTGGAAGTCCTAGCAAGAACAATTAAGGGAGACAAAAAATAAAAGGCATCCAACTGGAAGGGAAGAAGTAAACTTATCCCTGTTTACAGATGACAAAATCTTATACACAGAAAACCCTAAATACTTCACACACAAAAAAATGTCGGAACAAATGAATTCAGCAAAGCTGCAGGATACAAAATTAAAATTCCCAAATCAGTTGCATTTCTATATACTAACACCGAACGATCTGAAAAAGAAATTAAGATCATTCCATTTACAATAGCATACAAAATAACAAAATATTTAGGAAAAAAACTTAACCAAGAGGCAAAAGAATTGTATACTGAAAACTACAAACTGTTGCTAAAATAAATTAAAGAAGACTCAAATAAATTAAAAGACATACTTTGCTCATGGTCTAACAGACTGAATATTCTTGAAATGTCAATACTACCCAAAGCAATGTACACATTCAATGAGATCCTCATACAAAATTCTGCATGACTTTTGCAGAAATAGTTAAATCAATTATAAAATTCATATGGGATCTCAAATGACTCAGAATAGCCAAAACAATCTTGAAAAAGAAGAGTAAACTTGGAGATCTCACAGTTTCTGGTTTTAAAACTTACTGCAAATCTATGGTAATTGATACAGTATGATACTGGTTGGACTTCATCAAAATTAAAATTTTTGTGCATTAAATAACACTATGAATGGAGCAAAAAGACAACCCATGGAATACAGGGAAATTTTTGCAAATCATATATCTGATTATGGATTGATACCCAGAATATATAAAGAACTCCAGAAACTCAACAACAGCAAAATAAACAATACAAATTGAAAAATAACAAAAGACTCAAACATACATTTCTCCAAAGAAGATAGATATATTAATGTCAAAAAAAAAAGTGCATGAAAATATTCTCAACATCACTAGTCATTAGGGTAATCAAAATCAAAATCTCAAGGATATACCAAAATTGGCATATCCATTGATATCTGGGATTTTTTATCCTGTGTATAATTTAATTAAATATTATCTAATAATATATACTAATGCACTTAGAATAACTGAGAGGACATAATTCACTTAAAATAACTTTGAGGACAATGACAGATAAAAATTAACATTATCTCTCCATCAAGAGAATTTTAATTAATAGGTGTGGAAGAATGAGAAATCTATCCATACTTGTAATTGAATAGCTTAAGAGTTACTTATATTCACTGGTTGCTATCTCACAATGACTGGTGATAGGACAATATAGATATTTGATAAGAGAACTTCAAACCTTATTTGTTTTCCTTTATTTGGGATTGATCAAAGTATTTCAAGTCAGAAGTGGCTTGAATATAATCTCATGTGGGTTGATTTTTCACTTCTAATTTTGAAAAGATATAACTTGGCGTATCATGTGAATCAACACTCTAGGATTTTTTGTTTTGTTTTGTTTCCTCTACGGATGGTACAAAACTTTTCCAGCCAATTTCACATAAATCAATAAGCCAAGGTCTACATACATAGTGGCACAATCAGCAGGGATTTTCTGTGCTAGAACCTTCTATTCTTTCAAAACAGAGACATACTGCTGTTGAAAGCTATGGCCAAAACAGCATTGTGTTTCTAAAGTCAATGTGAGTTCCAGAAACTATTTATCATCACTCACTGATTAAGAAATCTTAATTGGGACCAAGCTAGACTTCACCTCCCTCTCCACAATCGCTGTCTCCATTTTCAGACTTTTAAAGCTAAAAAAATGTAGTGATTTGGGGAGAGATTTGCATATTGCATTGGGTATTTTGTAAATTGATGCTTATTTTGTTCCAAGCAACATCCAAATTCAACTGGAAATGACTGTTAAATATTAATAAAATTGTTGTAATTTTATGGGTAATGACACTTTTGATGTGGTTGTTGGTTAATAACATTTCTAATGCTAAAGTAATATTGAAAATGACCCGAACATGGTCAGAAAGGCAAAACTATAAGGACAGAAAGCAAATCAGGGGTTGCCAGAGGTTGTGGTTGGGAGGAGGGTTTGACAACAAAGGGCTACAAGTTATTTCTTGAAGAGATGAAACTGTTCTTTATTTCGATGGTGGTTATGGTTGAACTATTGTATGTATTTGTATTGTATTAGATCTATAAACTTAGGTGTCAAAACTCATAGAACTGAGGGTGAATTTTTCCAGACATAAACTACATCTCAATATACCTGATTTAAAAAAAAAAAAAAGAAAAGAAAAGAAATACCATGTGGGTGATAGTATTAAAACACTTGATATTTTGAAAAGCTTGTCCAAAAGATGCCATGCATGTACTTTGCAAGCCTCAAAAAGACCTATTAACTTTTACCTACATCTTTTTTTTAAATCTCATATTGCCTATAAAAATTCCATGCGGCAAACGGTGCTTTGCCTTTTCTCGTAGTGATGGCTGTGTTGGGCTGGAAGAACAGGAGGAAAGTAGGACTGGAAGAGGAGTTCTTTACAAGAATAACAATAAAAAATAATCTCAGGCCATACATAGGCTGAAAGATCATAGCATATACCTCCAGGAGCTCAAGAAATAAAACACAAGGCTTGAACTACAGAACACTCACAGATATAAAAGTTTTCCCTTCCCAGGCTTTTCTTCTTTGTATTTGGCCTTATCCATGCTGTGGAAAATCTCATACTCAGGGGGACTCTGATATTCACTAGAGATCTTAGAAGTAATGAAACAGCCCCACTACAGATCCCGTGTCTCACTGGAACGCTCAATCTCGTGTCATCCATATTTGATTCATATTAAGAAGGTCCCCCTTCCTTTTTTCACTCATTTTCTCTGCCTGGCATTACTTTTAAATGTTGCTTTTCCGTAAATGGTATTGGAACAATTGCATATCCCTATGGCTAAAATAAAATTTAATGCCTAAATCACACCAAACTCAAATAGCAACTTCTAATCATTTAGAAAATTAAATGTGAAACACAGACTTTTAATACATTCATAAGAAAATATGGGGGAACATTTTTATGAACATTGAGCTGGGAAATGTTTGATTAAGCTTATGCAAAAAGAGCTGACCATAAAGAGATAGATACGTTTGACTACATTAAAATTGAAAATTTTTGATAAATATGTGAAAAGACAAGCCAGAAGCAGGAAAAAAAAATTGCAGCATGTTTAAACAACAGATTATTAATATTAAACAACATCAAAAACTCTTACAATTCAAAAAGAAAAAGGTCAATGACTCAATAAAAAAAAATCCTTAAAGACTTGAATAAACTTTCCTCAAAAGAGGAAAAAATCAATGGCTAAACAACAAATAAAAATATGCTAATCCTCCTTTGCAATGTGGGAAAGAAATTAATCTTAGAGAATTATCATTTTATACCAATTACATTTGCAAACATTTTTTAAGTCTGATAATTCTAAGAATTGTTGCAGATGTGGAGCAATAGGAATTTATAAAATTGCTGATGAAATATATATTGATACAAACGCATTGGAAATCAAATTATCATTATCCAGCAAAGAAGTCTATATGAATAACTTATATAAATTCTTCTCATAGATATATGCCTTCAATAATTTCTTGGGAGTGTGCCAAAAAAAACATATACCAGAATATTAATAGCCATATAGTTTGTAATGTAGTTTGAAATAATCAAAATACCCATCAACATAAAAATTAATACATGATGCTATATTTATACAATGGAATATTATAAATAGTAAAAATGAATTCACTTTGGCTACAAATGTCAACTAGTATGATTCTTAAAAATACGGTGTTAAATGAAAAAAGTAAGTCCCAGGGAATCACATGCAATAATGAATTTATTTTTATAATGCTCAAAACTTAGTAAAATTAAAATATTTCTTATGGACACATACATTATAGTATATTTACCTCTAAAATATTAAAAAGTCAGGTGATATATAGACAAATGTGTATGTTTACACACGTACCTATATGAACAAAGCAAGGGAATGATAAATACAAACTCTAAAGTAGTGTTTGTCTTCATTTAGGAAAGTTAGCAGATGCAACTAGAGAGGTTGAACAGTGTCAGAGTATTCTATTTCTTTATTTGGGTGGTAAATTTATGGTATTTATTTTATAAAGATGTTTCATAGCTTACATTTAGAATACATTTATTCTTTTGTTTGTAACAAATGAAAATATATTAGTGAATTAAAAAATGTAAATTGGTATAAAATGTTTAATTGTTTTAAACATATTCCTTAGTTGTTCTTTCAGAGGCCTTAGCCTGTCCTTGCCTGCTGAATAAAGTAGAATGTCCTAAGGGACTTATTGGGGCAAGGCATACTCACGGAATAAGTCTAAATATATAATTCTGTTTAGGTTGCACATTTGATATGTTTTCATATTTATGACAAAATCACACCCTTTGAACTTCTGAAGGGGTTATGGAGTCTGACATAGAGTTGCTGACCTACTGATTTTTTTCGTTAAACCATGAAAGAGATGCTTACGAGCATTTATGTGATTTCAAACTTAGTACTCAAGTTGTTTAAAATGCAGAATCTTCTCTCTCCCTTAAGAAAGTATTTTCCTGGTGTAGGTACAAGGAATCTTCACTTTAAAGCAGCATCTTCTGAAGAAATGAATGATGTAGACTTCTAACTAAAATTTGAGAATCCATTTTACAGTAATGAAATTGGCGCATTAATAGTGAAGAATGATTATTACTAACTTCATTTTGCCACAAATCTTGTCGCTACCCTTGCCATCTACGAGAAAACATTGGGCCTCAGTAATCATGATTTCCAACATAAAGAGAGAGTAACTAATGCTTCATTATGAAAAAAAATGTTGGAATTTCAAATGTATTTTTCATAGTTATGCTATTCTCAAGGACGTTTCAACAGGTCTACGGTAATATGTAGAGATTTTGTGTTTCTTCCTATGCTTTAGTACTGAAAGAATTTTATGAATCTGTATATCTGAAGCAGAAGTCTTGTATTTGTTAGAGATATAAATCATAAGGTTTGTTTTAATTATTATCTTCCAATAATTGTGCAATCAATTTAAGTAGAAAAAAATTAACTGATTTTGGCTTCTTAGTAAAGCTTTCAGTGACAGCAATTAATCTTAGTTTTTGTTTTTTTTAAACTGCACATTTGGTGTGACAATTATCAAAGATTAATGGATATGCAAAACCTCAATGCTGTTGTCTAATAATAATTATAGTATGATATTTGGGGAATACTAGTTTCAGAAGAGATTCTCAGAATCTCTTACCAGATGCTGTCATGGTGTGTGATGGTCTGACACAACTTAAAAATTTATTTAGAAATGTTTGATACAATTTAGGTTTGTGCTTGCTGTCTGCTGGGTGTACATATCACCTAATGTTCTTATTTTGTATAGCTGAGTGTGTTGATTTTTTTCCCTTAGCCAACAATTAAAGTAATAATCCAGACATTTTAAACTTATTCTTTATATTCAACCTTAACAATTTGAAAACATCCTCACCTGAGACTATTTTTGATACAACAAATATCTGTCCATAAATATTAGAGATTCATTCTAAAAAAGTTTCCCCTCCAACTATAAGGGATCCACATTCATATTTTGTCCTAAAAAAATAGGAGAAAGCAGATTATGCCTTCATTTAGTTTTCAATACTAATCAAAATATGCCAGCAAACCAAATGCAAAGAAATGATTACCCATGTTATTTATCTTGGTAAGGCAAGTTTTTTTTATAGAACTGGCTTTTAAATCTTACCTACACTGAGCAGTCTAGCCATGACCCAGAATTACAATCACTTTCAATGTGGAAAGCAATTGGATAGGGTCAAGTTTGGATCCATGTTTTTAAAATTTATGAGAATCTTGACTCCAGTCTTAAACATTGTCAGGGAATCTAACTGGCACAACTTAAATCTCAAGAGTCTCTGTAGAGAACTATTTGGCAAGTTTTTAAGGTTCCAATTACCAGTAAATATGGGGGACTAAGATAAGATTCTTCATTAAAGTTTAAGGAAAGCTGTCCTACCATTTATTTTCAATATTGCAATGAAAATGAAAACATAGACCAAAAATCCAACCTGAGCTCATTTGAAAAAATTAGGGGAAAAAACTCAACTTATTGGTATATACTCATAATGTCTCTACTGATAAAAGTTTAGTTTCCTTTTTAGTAAACACAAACGTGTGTGTGCGCACACACACACACACAAAAGAGCTTTAATGAATACATTGTTATCTATTTTGTACATCAGAAAACATTTGTTCTATAGTAAAGTAAAACTCCATTTTATCCAACTTGTGCCTAATTCACTAAAGAAATAATTTATCTTCTTTGCTTTACTGCTTTTATTGCTGACCTTTATTTTTTTCCCGTTTTAAACTTGGAGAAATGATTATGTTTTTAGCTGTGCAAAATAAATAAAACTAATCAAAAGAAAAACTTCACCTGTTACTTATGACTACATCTATATGGCATAATGAAGAGAGATATGAATTTAGAAAATATAAACAGCTAATTATGTCACACCTCAATGTTATATTAAACCATTATTTAAATAAAAGTATATGAAGACACAAAAGACAAAACTGTTAGGATAAAACTACATATTACTTGCACATAAATGTGAACAAAATTGCAAACTAATGATTCACTTATTGAATTTGAGCTTAAAAGGTGTGGTCATTAGAAAGGAAAACATAGCTGAAACAAATGTCCTTATAATGTAAACTTAATTGTATTTCCTTGATGACCAGTGATGTTGAGCATTTTTTCATGTACCTGTTGCACATTTGTATGTCTTCCTTTGAAAAATGTCCCTTCAGCTCCTTTGCCCATTTTTTAATTGGGTTATTATTATTTTTTTTATTTTTAACGTGTAATTGCTTCAGTTCCTTCTATATTATATAGTATGGATATTAA
>NW_007731425.1:68603-71033 GCF_000696425.1 Galeopterus variegatus | reverse complement strand
GTCTGAGTGTCTCTTTTTATGCCAGTACTATGCTGTTTTGGTTACTATAGATTTGTAGTATAATTTTAACTTGGGCAGTGTTATGCCTCTGGCTTTATTTTTTATTTTTTTTTATTTTTTTTTTTTTTGCTCAGGATCGCTTTGGCTATTTGGGATCTTTTCTTGTTCCATATGAATGTTAAGGTTGTTTTTCTCCATTTCTGTGAAGAATGTCATTGGTATTTTGATGGGGCATTGAATCTGTAGATCATTTTTGGTAGTATAGACATTTTCACAATGTTAATTCTTCTAATCCAAGAGTGTGGAATGTCTTTCCATCTTTTTGTGTCTTCTTTAATTTCTTTCAGTAGTGGTTTATGGTTCTCATTGTACGATCTTTCACCTCCTTGGGTAAATTGATTTCTATTATTTTGTGTGTGTGTGTGACTGTTGTAATTGGGCTTATTTTCTTGATTTCTCTTTCTGTTAGCTCATTATTGGAGAATATAAATGCAAATGATTTCGGGACATTTATTTTGTTTCCTGCAACGTTGTTGAAATTATGAAACCAGCTCTAGGAATTTTTTGATAGAGTCTTTTGGTGTTTCTATATATATAGTAAACTTAAGGTGTTTGAACATGATAATTCATGGGTTTATTAATAACTAAGCAAATTATTTAAAGTTCTTTTGAGTTGACTATGAATCCAAATATATAATATTACCAATACAAAAGTTTAGATTTTAATTCCCTATAATAAAATCTTAGAAATCTACACTTAAAAAATTCCCAGTAAAGTTTAAACTTTTAGATCCTCATTTCCAGCTATTTTCATTTTTTAAAAATTAGAACTATAAGATTCAAGGACTGATTCATAAAAGAACTGTGACATGGCTGGGTAGCCCTTCTGCAATAATTTTATTCATAAAATACATTTCAGAATATTCCAGTAATATACTATACTAGTTTATTTTTCATATTAAGAAATAAAAAAATATACATTTGAGCCAATGACATCATCAATGGTTTAGTTTTAACAAGGGGAATAAGAGGATAAAGGAAAAGGAAAAGTAACATCATCTTAAAACAGAAAAATAAAATTGTTAAGTCACCACATTGGTGTGGATACAAGTGCTAAGTTCTCCCCTCTTGTAGAAATCCTAAAATATGACCTACAGTTTTTTGTTTGTTTGTTTGTTTTGGGGTTTTTTTTTGTTTGTTTGTTTGTTTGTTTGTTTTGTCTTTTGTCTTTTTCCGTGTCCGGCAACGGGATCGCAACCCTGGCGTTGCTCCCACGCCTCGCTCAGCCAGTGAGCAGGAACCGGTCTGTATGTGGGATCCAAACCCTCTGTCGGGAGCGCCGCCGCGCTTCCCAAGCGGCGCACTATCCAGTGCGCCACCGGGCCAGCCCGACCTACAGTTTTAATAATAACCATTTTGTCTATTCCATAGAATCACAAATTTTTGTAAATAAATTTAAAAATGATTTAAATGGTGGCCAAAATTTCCCAATACATGCAAGAGAACTTGTATTGAAAGAAAAAAGCTGCAAGGCTTTAGACTATAAAATGAGATCAACAGGTTATATAGTCACTTATAAGTCTAAAATTCTATGATTATTACTATTTTTAAAAGAATTTTTAAAATGAACAGGAACTTGGTGACTATTTAATATGAACTCTACATCTTATGGTAGGCTCACTAGAAACAGAGTTTAAGCTGTAGAGTCTTGTTGAAGGACAGAATACACACATACACACACACACACCTGCAAAGAGGTGCCTCCAGCTGAAGACGATATTCACCTTGCTCTCTCCTACCATAATGCCTAGAATGTAGCAGATACTCAACAAATGTCTGCACATAATTACCATACCATCGCTAAACACTTTGAATTAAAAGTACTACTGTAGTTCACTGTGAGTTACCTCTGGGAGAAATCACAATCTCAGAAACATGTCCAGGTGATTAAAACAAATTTATTAGCAGCAGATGGGAATGGGTCCTCCAGTCCTATAATGCAGGTCTGATTAGAGCAACAACATTAAACAAAGCTAGAAATTAATAGTCTAAGTTGTTGAAATGTGTATTCCATGCCTGCATAATTGAAGCTAGAATCAAGCTATCTTCTAGAAAATCACATAATTGCCTTAATAAAAGGACTCAACCAGAGGCAAAGTGGATCAATGTATTAGTTAGAGTAACACTAGTAGCTGTAACAAAGAGATCCTCCAAAATACAGCTTTTTAAACAGAATATGTAATTATTTCTCACGTGTGAAAATTCTAGGATGGTAGATAATTTTTCTCCACGGACTTCAGTTCTTTCCGTCCTAATCCTCCGCCATCTGCTAGGGCACTGTCCTCATGTGCACCTTAAAACCAAGTCAGAGAAATTTATGTGCTCATATTTGAGTGAAGGGAAGAAAGATATCACAGAGAATGCTTAGAT
>NW_007731425.1:66039-67624 GCF_000696425.1 Galeopterus variegatus | reverse complement strand
AGAGAGAGAGAGGAGGTGCCAGGTCTTTTAAACAACCACCTCTTGCGGGAACTAATAGAGCAAGAAGTCACTCACTACCCCCACCCCCAGAGAGAGCATTACTCCATTGACAAGGGATCTTGCCCCATGACCCAAACAACTCCCAACACTGCCACATTGGGGATCAGATTTCCACATGAGTTTTGAGGGGGACAACACGTTCCAACTCTATCACTACTCCATGGAACTACTACTCATATCTTCAAATATAAAAACCAGTCAGTAGGTGAGTATTTGAAGTTACATCTGGCAATTAGCTAAAATTCCACATGTGAATGATTTATTTTTATAGGAGACAAGTGATTTGTTTTAACACATGAATTTAATATTCTTTAATATACCTTTTAAGAAATTGGTTCATATAATTGAAAAATTAAATGAAGATAAGAAAAAGTGCAAAGAATTTGCAAACTTGCATAAAAATATTCTTGAGCAAGATTTTGTAGCAATATTCACTTTAATCACTTCTCTCCATAATTAGTATGATTTTTTAGTGCCATGCATTTATGAGTGTGGATTAAATGTAACATAACTGTCAATTTCAAAAAAAAAGTTAAACTAGCATGTCCAATGCACATACTAAGTTGAGGCAAAATTGCCAATATTTAATTGTACTTATTGTACTAAAATAGCTAATCCATATAGTTCAACTTAATATTATAATCTTTAATTAACACATTAAAAACATTATATACAATTTTTTCAAAAGACAGGTTTATTTTCATTAAACAAATATAGAATGAGCATTTAACTAATATCTTTGTGATACTATCTGGTATTCATATTTATCTGATTTTCTCTGATTCCAGCATTACTTTTATAGGGCTAATTAACATCTATATAATTACAATACTACATGTTCGTATAGTGCTTTTAGTGTCCTGTTTGCTCCATAAAACATTTGTGTGAAGCAGTTAGGGCACTATGATATTCCCTATTGAACAGGTTAAAGAGATAGAAATCTATTCTTACAAATCAGGTTCTAACATAATTTCTTCAAAGACATTTTTCTTTACTCACATGTATGATGTAGTTGCTCCTCCCCCATGTTTCTGTAGTGCCAATGCATACCTCAGCTATAGTTCTTAATATGAGCACCTAAAATTTGTGCTCAATTGCCTTATAAGCTCCTACACACCTCTTCATAAAATGACTCTGTCTCCAGCAGCCAGCAATACACCAAGCACATAAAAGGCACTCCATAAATGTTTGCAAATGAACATACTCTTTACTAGTAACAAGACAACCCCCCTTAACACACACACACGGTCTTTGGGAGTATATTAGAGCATAACAGATTTTATCGAACATTGATTTGGGATGATTTAGATATAGATTATATCACAGAAATGTAGACAACTTCAACTTGAACAGAGACATTACTCTTTTTAAATATGTTGTGCCCTCTAATCTCTCAGAAACTTCCTTCTACCATCTACTCTCTTCTCTCCTCTTTTTGTTCTTTTCCCCTTATTATAAGTGCTCTCTCCATTTAAAATGAAAAAGTAAATTCCTCACTTTTTATAATTCTCTCTCTCTCTCTCTC
>NW_007731425.1:62609-64942 GCF_000696425.1 Galeopterus variegatus | reverse complement strand
CTGACACTAAGGAAATGCATAGCATTTTCAAGTTGACAAGGTATCATCTGAAGGAGGCCCCCCCAAAAGAAAGTAAGCAAAGTAGTTTGAAATATCTGCAGAGTTTAGACCACTAATTATTCAGATGCTCACCTCAATTCTGTTTGATTATCCTACTTTTAAAATTCTTGAAAAGAATTAATAAATGAATTATGCTACTTGTCCTAAGTAAAGCAACAGGTAAGTGTGAGTTAGTCCTAAAACCCAAGTGTCTGACTTCTGCGTCAGGGTGCTCACTACTCACAATATGACATATCATAACTTTGGTTATTTGGGGGAATTTAAGGAGAATAAACAATTCGGTTTATGCATATTAAGCATGGCATATGTAAAACTTTATTTACATAACATTCGATGCTGTACCATTCATTCCTCATTTTGCATGTGGTGTTGTATTTACCCTTTCTCAATTTGGTTGAACTCAGGGGTTATGGTTTCTTTAGTCTCCATGAAAATACTGACTATATTTGAGCATTTGAGGTTTTCTTTGTTATCGATGTTAGCTCAGGAAAACATACAGTCATTTCAGATAAATGAAAAATACAGTCTGTTGAAGCAAGTATTTTTAAATGAAGATTCGTTTTTCTTTTCATCGGCCTTAAATAAATAGCTTTGAACTATTAGTGATTTTCAAGTTAAGAGTTATGGTCTTAAAAAAATCACATCACCTTAGCCACATTTACTAAAAAGAATATTTTTTTTTTTCCTATAGCCTTGTTTACAATTTGAAATCACTTTCTAGGTAAAGAAATTTAAATGGTAAAAGGTACAGTACACAAACTTGTTCCATTGATTTAACTGGCAAAAAGACACATTTTTAACAGTTTTACTGGGCAATCAATTCCCATCAGTTTGAAAGATTTGGGTTTGAGGTCTTGTGGTATATGCTGACCATACTTCACCTCACAATTTTCAAGGGCAGCTTGAGGTCAATTTGCATTTTTGTAAAACCACTGTAGTGCTGAAGACAGCCAGTGCTGTCTGCAGTGATTGCTGTGCCACTTCTCTTGAGTTTCTAGACTTGATAAGCACAATATGTCAACATGTATATAAGTAGAAAAGTTGTAACCCTGAGCTTTACTATTTATTTTGCACACCAGACTGACAAAATTGAGCTTTCCCAGCATTGCAAGAATTTTTCAGTGGTGGTTCTTCTAAAAACTAATTCCAAAGTCATCGAATTTTGTAATTGGACATTTATATTTCATTCTTTCAAATAACTTATATAACTTATGAGATCTTGTTATTGAAGGGAAGAGTTAGGGAATCTAAATTAATTCTGATCCTTCCTTGTAGAGAATGAGATGTAATATCCACTCAAATCGATGAAATCTCCAGACAAAATGATGAAAGGCAATTCTCATGTTTTCTGGGGCCTGAATAATTTAAAAATAGTTTAAAAATTCAAGCCTGTCCTGTTTCAGGTCAAACCTCTTCAGTAAATTACAACAAACAAATTAAAATTTGTCATAATCTTTTGTTTTAAACTGTATAGTTAAAGTTCACTAGATACTTACAGTCTCCTAGGAAAGACAAATTTTCCCAACATTTATGTGGGGATGTCCAACAAATTAGAAAAAAAATTAAAACTTTCCTTTTATTGTTACAGAAAGCTAAACTGAACTTAAATTCCAAAAGTTCAGTCCTTTCTCTGAATAAGAATAATAACAAGAAAGCAATTCTCTTTTGAGAACTGCTCAGTTCACATGCCATTTTTGATGTTTTCAGTTTGGTGTCTTTCAACAGAGCCAGCTAGACAGGAACAGACTAGAGAAAGAAGATAAAGTTTTCCTTTTTTAATAAAAAATTCAAAAACAATATATGAAATAAGACTCTCATTCAATGTTGAAGATAGAAAACTAATTTGCTATGTAGTGTAAATTCAGAAGTTTATAAGTTTCAATTTCCTGAGGTTTTGAGCATTGTATTAGTCCCACAACTTGTTCTACTTAATGTGTTGTCTGGAAAAAAGAAAACCTTATACTTTTCCAATCCTCAAACACAATTGTGGTTTGGATATGAATATAGAAGTTAATTATTTCAGTGTTAAAACCTTTAGATTTCACTTCTAGATAACAATGTAGAATTGCATTTCATAAGCATTGTTCATAGACAACACACTTACACATTTGGGTTGATGCTTACATACAATCCAGCCAGTCTCCATTGCATTAAGCAGGAACTGATCATTTTAGGAATGTACCTGTCTGTTTTCATAAGAAGAGAATCGGTGATTAAAAATATGTTTAAATAACACATATATCCCATGTGTAAAATGGTGACTATTTTTTTTT
>NW_007731425.1:59653-62191 GCF_000696425.1 Galeopterus variegatus | reverse complement strand
TCAGCCAGTGAGCGGGAACCGGTCTGTATGTTGGATCCGAACCCTCGGCGGGAGCGCCACCGCGCTCCCAAGCGGTGCACTGTAGCAGTGCGCCACCGGACCGGCCATAAATGGTGACTATTAACAGAAGAATGTCTTATAATTTTCTTATTCCAATCCCAAGATTATGCAAAAAATTAATAGGTCAAGCATGAAAATAAAATTATTAACTAATTTATTCTTTTCATCTATGTATTTCTTCTCATGGCTATGCTGGACAACATCAGATAAGTGGGTCTGAAAGTCACGAAATAGATATGAAAGTGACTGTCATTAGCATTTAGTATGAGTCATGGGAATGAATGAAAACCCCAAAGGAGAAAGTAGAAATTGAGGTGATGTTTAAAGTCTTAACTCCAGAAAACACTAACCTGTGAAGAATTTTCAGATAAAGAAAAGACCATGTCAGGGACTAAGGGCAAAAGAAGAAAATCAGGACCTAAGAAAAATTGTGTAATGAAAACCACAGGGAAAGACACTTCAGAGGGTGTTAACACCTGCCAAACCCTGAAGAGAGGTCAAACTAAAAAAAAAAAAAAAAAAAGATTAAAAGCAATTCATTGTTTTAACAAAATATGAGATAATTTATGCACGGTGTCTAGCCACCTCACTTTTGGTAGCTAGTGGGTAGAAAAGCTAACTTTTAAAGCTTTTTGGCAGAGAATTGGAATGAGAAAATTTGGAGACAATGAGTGAATAATCTTAGCTGTAAAGGGAAGTAGACAAATAGAATATTAATTAATTAGAAAGTAGTTAACTTAATTGTTTGAATTTTAAAAAAACTAAGTTGGAAAAGATGAGCATGTTGAGGGACGTAAGCTTGGAGTTTAGGAAAGTGGCTCAAGCATGATAAAATGCTAGAGATGGCAAGAAAGTATAGATTCATATTCCGTGAGTGGAATTTCTTTGGAAGAAAAAAAGAAAGATATCTTTCACCGAGATATGAAAGACAGAGGCAAAAAGGTGCACATATCCAAGGTCAGATAGGAGATGTGATGTTGAAACAAGGATAATTAGTATGTTCAACATTATACAGCGTAATCGATTTTCATAGCGCTTTACCAATTCCCTTTTCCCTTTCCCCCTTCTCCTTTCCCAAATCTGGTAACCTCAGTACTGTTCTCTTTTGAAGGTTCATAGTCTTAATGTGATTGTTTTCTTTTTCTTTTTTTTATTTGTTTATTTTTTAGCTCCCACTTATGAGTGAGGACATGCAGTATTTACCTTTCTGGTCTGGCTTATTTCACTTAACATAGTCTTCTCTAAGTTCATCCATGTTGTTATGAATGGTACTATTTCATTTTTTCTTTTAAGGCATAGTAGTATTCCATGGTGTAAATATATCACATTTACCTTATCCAGTCATCCAATGATAGACATTTAGGTTGGTTCCAACTCTTGCTTATTGTAAATAGAGCTGCAATAAACATGGGAGTACAGTATTGCTTTGACATGATGATTTCCATTCCTTTGGGGATATACCCAGCAGTGGGATTGCTGGATCTTATTCAAGTTCTATCTGTAGATGTTTGAGAAACCTCCATACCATTTTCCACAATGGCTGCACCAATGTACAGTCCCACCAGGAATGTAGGAGTGTTTCCCTTTGTCCACATCCTCATTTGTTATTCTCTTTTTGACAACAGCCAGTCTAACTGGAGTGAGATGATATCTCAACGTGGCTTTGATTTGCATTTCTCTGATGCTTAGTGATGTTGGACATTTTTTCATGTGTCTATTTCCCATGTGTACATCTTCCTTTGATAAATGCCCATTCAGCTCCTATGCCCACTTTTTAATAGGATTATTTGGTTGTTTTGTTATTGTTTTGCTTTGTTTCCTTTTAAGTTGTTTGAGTTCCTTGTATATTCTGGATATAAATCCTTTGTCAGATAAATAGTTTGTAAATATTTTCTCCCACTCTGGAGGTTGTCTCTTCACTCTACTAATTGTTTCTTTTGCTGTACAGAAGCTTTTCAGTTTGATATAATCCCATTGTTTATTTTTCATTTTGTTGCCTATACTTTTAGGGTCACATTCATAAAATCTTTGCCCGGTTCTACTTCCTGAAGTGTTTCTCCTATGTTTTCTTTTAGTAGTTTTATAGTTTCAAGGTATATATTTAAGTCTTTATTCCATTTTGAGTTGGTTTTGGCATATGTTGAGAGGTACAGGTCTAGTTTCTTCTACATATGGATGTTCAGTTTTTCCAGCACCATTTATCAACAAAGGCAGTGTTCACCCTAATGAATGTTCTTGAAGCCTTTATTAAAGATCAGTTGGTTGTAAATATAGTTGTCGATTTCTGGGTTCTCTATTCCATTCCATTGGTCCGTGTGTGTGTTTGTGCAATTACCATGCTTTTTTGGTTACTATAGTTTTGTAGTATAAAGTGAACTTAGGTAGTGTTATTTATTTATTTGTTTATTTATTGCTCAGGATTGCTTTGTCCATTCAGGGTCTTTTGCTGTTCCATATGAATATTAGGATTTTTTTTTT
>NW_007731425.1:58293-59643 GCF_000696425.1 Galeopterus variegatus | reverse complement strand
AGCCCGTTGCCGGTCCCTGGTATGGGCGCGACACTGAGGGTTGAGATCCCGTTACCGGTCAGTAAAAGAGACAAAAAGGAAAAAAAAAAGTTTTTTGGTTTTATATAATCCCATTTGTTTATTTTTTCTTTTGTTTCCTGTGCTTTTGGGGTCTTATTCATAAAATCTTTGCCTAGTCCTACATCTTGAAGTGTTTCCCTGTGTTTTCTTTTAGGAGTTTATAGTTTCAGGTCTTATATTTAAGTCTCTAATCTGTTTTGAGTTGATATTGGTATATGGTGAGAGGTATGGATCTAGTTTCATTTTTCTACATATGGATGTCCAATTTTCCCAGCACCATTTATTGAAGAGGCAGTCTCTTCCCCAGTGTATGTTCTTGTTGTCTTTGTCAAAGATCAGTTGGCTGTAAGTATGTGAGTTGATTTCTGGGTTCTCTATTCTATTCCATTGGTCCGTGTGTCTGTTTTTATGTCAGTACCATGCTGTTTTGGATATTGTAGCTTTGTAGTATAGTTTGAAGTCATGTTGTGTTATGCCTTCAGCTTTATTTATTTATTTATTTGCTTAGAATTGCTTTGTCCATTCAGGGTCTTTTGCTGTTCCATATGAATATTAGGATTTTTTTTTTCTATTTCTGTGAAGAATGCCATTGGTATTTTGATGGGGATTGCATTGAATTGGATAGTATGGACATTTTCACAGTATTAATTTTTCCAATCCAAGAGCATGGAATGTCTTTCCATCTTTTTGTGTCCTCTTTAATTTCTTTCAGCAGTGATTTGTATTTCTGTTAGAGATCTTTCAAATCCTTGGTTAACTTTATTTTATTATTATTTATTTATTTTTTTTGCTGACTGCTGTAAATGGGCTAGCTTTCTTGATTTCTTTTTTGGCTAGTTTGTTGTCAGAGTATAAAAATGCTAGACATTGATTTTGTAACCTGAAAGTTTACTGAAATTGTTTATCAACTCTAAGAGGTTGTTTTTAGAGTCTTCAGGCTTTTCTATATATAGAATCATGTCATCTGCAAAGAGGGACAGTTAGACCTTGTCTTTTCCAATCTGGAGGACCTTTATTTCTTTCTCTTTCCTGATCACTCTGGCTAGTACTTCCAGTACTATTTTAAATAGGAGTGGTGAGGAGGGGCATCTTTGTCATGTTCCTGTTCTTAAAGGAAAAGCTTTAATCTTTTCCCCATCCAGAATGACATTGGTGGTGGGTTTTTCATATATGGCTTTTATTGTGTTGAGATATTTTCTTTCTATACTTAATTTTTTATTTTTTTATTTTATTATTATTTTTTTTTTTGTCTTTTTGTCTTTTTCCATGTCCGGCAACGGATCGCAACCC
>NW_007731425.1:41442-58283 GCF_000696425.1 Galeopterus variegatus | reverse complement strand
TTTTTTGTTTGTTTTTAATTAGGCTGATGTTGGCCTCATCTCATAGCATGAGTTTGGGAGAATGGCCTCTGTTTCAATCTTGAGGGAATAATTTTAAGCCAACTGGTATTAAATCCTCTTTAAAGGTTTGGTAGAATTCAGCAGTAAGCTTTCTGGTCATGAGCTTTTCTTTGCTGAAAGACTGTTGATTACTGCTTTCAATCTTCTTGCTTGTTATTGATCTGTTCAGGTTTTCTATGTCCTCTTGGTTTAGTCTTGGTAGTTTGTGTCCAGAAATCTATCCATTTCTTCCAGGATTCCAAATTTGTTAGTGTATAGTTCTTATGTCCTCATCACCAAATAGCCTTCTGATTATAATTTGGCATTTCATGAAGATTTGGCTATAAACATAAAGTGGAAGTTTAAGCCCTTGGCACTTATATTTAATAAATTGGTATAACAGTTGTTTTACACATCATAAAGCTTTCTTTAACATACCTTGTTTTTGCTGGTAATTTATTTTTTTCTGAACATTTTTTCTTATTATTTATCCTTCAAAGATGTTCAGCTACATGTACACCTTTGAAGGATTAATAATATATATGATATTATATAATAAGATATATAATATTGCACATACTTGATATATAATTATTTATATAATTCTGGTTTAATATTTGTTTTTCACTTTCAGTACTGAAAGAAGACCCAATTGTCTTCTTAGTTTAAAAAAAAAAATCTGCTGTAATTCTTATTTTTATTTCTCCCAAATGTAATTTGTTTTTGCCCTCTGGGTGTCTTAAAAATATTCTTTATATTATTAGTTTACATAGGTTTCAATATGGGTGTGCAGGGGTGTGTGTGTGTATGTGTCTGTGTGAGTGTGTTATTTATTCTACATATTGTGCTCTAAGTTTCTTGAATCTATAGAGTGTCTGACATTAATTTGGGGGAAAATTATTCACTATACCTTCAAATATTTCATTTGCCCCATTTTCACTCTATTATCTTTGAAGATTTTAATTACATATATATAATGTTGGCTGATGTTGTTATACCACTTCTGGATACTTGATACTGTTTTGTTTTTGTTTCATTCTTTTTTTTCTCTCTCTCTCTTTATGTTTCAGTTAGGGTAATTCCTATTGACATATATTCAGATTTATGTAGTTTTTCTTTATTGTGCTGAGTCTACAAATAAACCTGTCAAACGCATTCTTCATTTCATCTAACACATTTTTCATTTCTAATATTTTCATTTGATTATTTCTTGTAGATTTCATCCTTTTGCCAAAATTTTCCATATGTTTTCATATGTTGCCTATCTTTTGCACTAGAGCCATTATCATATTAATTATAATTACTTTACTTTTCTTGTCTTTTGATTCCAACAATTGGTTTATATCTAAACCTGTTTCTATTTATTCCTTTCCTCTTGACAGTATGTTTTTTTTTTCCTTGCATGTTTTTTCCAGATTATTTGTGTGTTTCATAAGTTTTGGTTGAAAACTGGACAAATCATATTTGGCAGTGGTATCGGTCAGGGTTCAACCAGAGAAGAAGAACCTGTAGGAGATATATATCACGAGATTCACTGCAAGGAATTGACTTATGCGGTTGTAAGAGCTAGCTAGGAGTGTCTGAATCCATAGGGTAGGCCATCAGAAAGAGTAGGCTGCAACTCATGGGTATGCAGTAAACCTGCTGTGCATAAGCTGAATTTATTCTTCTCTCAAGGAAGCTGTAATGCTCTTTTTAAGTGCTTTCAACTGATTGAATTAGTCTCGCCAGATTATCTGGGATAAACTTCCTCACTTAATGTCAACTCATTATGTACTTTAATTACACTTACACAATACTTAACAACATCTAGATTAGTGTTTTATTGAATAACTGGGGACTGTAGCCTAGCCAAATTGGAACATCAAAAAGACTTTACAATATTAGAGAATAAAATAAAAGTATTTATGCCTGTAAATAGGCATACTTCATATTTCACTAGGCCGTGTGTGTGTGTGTGTGTGTGTGTGTGTGTTAGAGGTAGTGAGAAGTTGAGTCAATATAGATAAACAGGAATTGAGTGGTGCTTTGATTGTTGCTATGGTTATTTTCAATGCACCATCGAGTTCTAGTTCTTCCAGTATTACTTTATGTTTAATTTGGGGGCTGACTTGCTGGAGAGTTTTTCTTAATATTTACGCTCTACCCTCATGTTAAATCTTTTCCTGTGAGCTTCTGCTTGGTACATGTTCTCACTCTTTTCCTGTCACATCTTTCTCACATCCTTCCTTTCCTCTAGCAATGGAGGCTGCTTATTTTTTATTTGGTGATGCTAGACTCATGATACAGTGCAAGAGTGGATATTCTTTGTCGTTCTTTTTCAGCCTCAATTTTAGGCAAGCCCTGTGTCCCTGGAACTTTAATGTAATGCCTTTCCAGTGATCCCATCCCTCCCTCAGTGATAGGGGATCTCTAAAGTTTCATGCCCAGGACATTTTCCTATTTCTTTTCAAGTTGTAGAAGGTTTTTTGCTGTTACTGTTTTTCCCTTCCCTCATGTGACCTGTGCCTTTACCTGGGGCTAGCGTCGTTTGCCGTTCTTCTCCCAGCACTCTAATGCTTCTCTTCTATAAGATGGGTATCAAAGGAAGATCCAGGTGGAATTCCATGCCTTGTTCATAGCTGCTACCATCTCTCAGTTATTTAGAGATGCTAAATAACTGCACGTATAAGTCTATACTTCAAGGGAGATATTAGGTCTGCATCATCAAGGAAAGTTTTGTCCAATGTACCCTGCTCCCAGTCTTTTTCATGAGAGTACCTGGAGCATCTATAGGGAAGTGTGAGGGGATATGAGTGCCCCACGGTTTAGCAGTTTCAGGAGCTCTATGTTCTCTCATCAAGATGCATTCGGCATTCAGCAGTTTGTTAACAAATGAGTTCTTCTTACCAGCTTATATGATACATGGTGTCTTTCCTAGGGAAGTGAGTGCTCAATCCTCTCTCTTTGGCAAAGCCTATCTCTCCTTACCTTCCAGGCTAGTTGGTTTCCCTTACACTTCAGATTTCTAAAGGGTTGAAGAAAGATTATGATTTTGTAGATTATTTGCTTTTTTTTTTTGTAAGTTTGGGAGTGATATTCTTTTCAGACTTTTGTATCTTAAGAGGAAGCTGGAATGTCTCCTTGCCACTTTTGAATCAGAAAACGTGTAAAAGTGGAAAAGCAATGGAGAATATATGCAAACCTCAATGTACCTCACTCCTCTCCAGGATCGTGCTTTCTTCACTATTCCCATTCTAATCTATAAGCTGTTATTTTTTTTCAAATACCTTGTCTAACTTTAATAGTTTTCTCATGAGCAGGTTTCTATGATATGAGCTATACTGTCACAGCCAGAAGAAAAACTTGTCGCTATTCTGTTGAAAATATGCCAAAGGGACCAAGAGCAGATGCCAGAAGAACAGTCAAGAGGTTTTATAAGTGAATTAAGAAGATAAAGTTAGAGGTAGAAAAAGTGGATGAATTCTAGACAGTTTTGAAAGTAGAGCTCAAAATATTTGCTGATGGATGCGATGTGGATCATGAACGGAAAAGAAAAGTCTAGGATAATTCTAAGATTTTTGTCCTGAGTCATGTGAAATACAGAGTACTCATCATAAAAAAATTTTGAAGGAAGTGATTTAAATGGAGAAACTCAAAAACAGACTTTGTCATTTTTTGAGTTTACAATTTGATTTTAAACTAGAAATGCTAAATAACTGCACATATAAGTCTATACTTCAAGGGAGATATTAAGTCTAAAGTGCTATAAAGGTTATGTTTGATTTTACATTCAAATATATTTACATTCTATAATTTATTCATATGATGAAAATAAGATCAATAAACCAATCAATTTTGGAAGCCATTTCACACAGATATCTCTAGAATCACGATTTCCCCTAGATATTGTGAATATTCCTATGGTCAGCTAAAAATTTTTACTCTCCTCCTTATGGTTATTCTCTGACTCCATCTGAAGACAAAGTTTAAAACACATCTTTGCAGATTCTGATTTTTGCCATTGGTAGACATGCTATTATTGTCTTATTAAAGCCATGCTGTCTTTCCACCATTGTAGTGAACTTTAAATAATTCTAATAAAATTATTTTAGCAATGTTTTAGAAAATCAGAGAAATATATAGCTCTACTATTGTTAACTGTATTTTGTGTGCCTTAACTATATTTTTTGGCTAGAAGATCTTTTCAAAAATATATTTTCTTAAAGATACATGTTTTGTTAATCTCTAAAGACAAAGTGTGCCAAATTATTTGCTGTAGAAAGTGCAAGGTTATTTTAATTTTTGATGGACCACTCCTTCACTCACAAAAAACACAAAAAAGTGATTTTTACATTTAAAATGTGTGTGTGTGTGTATAATGTGTTACCATGTTAAGACTATAAGTATAAATTTTGATAGAAAAGTAATAACTAAATTAAGAAGTTAACTGTGGGTTTATTCCAAAATATTTTATATAAAAACAATTAGGATATATTAATGCAGCAGTTTAGACAGATATACAAATAAGATATTATTGCTAATAGATGTTTTAGTTTTCATCAATTATTTAACACAATTCAACATATTTTTCCAATTTAAACATGAAACATTGACTTAAGAGTATCCCATTTTATCCATTCATTTCAAGTCTATCAACTTTCAAGGGAAAAATATCCAGCTCTGAGCTAGATGTTCAATATCACTTTTTCCTGCCAAATTAAAACATTTTCTCTGCTGGGAGATAAACCTTTTTAAAAATCATTACTAAACTAGCATAGAAATATATAAGCTCCTTACTTGCATGAGTTCAGCAATGTATATTAAAGTTTTGGACCACCAATACTAATTCTACTGACAGCTGGATCATTTTCATAATTATAACAAAAATCTTGAAATTGAAAGGAATTATAGTAATCTCTGAGCAATCTCTAATAACAACAAGAATAAAATATTAACATACTCTAAATATTTAAAGGTGTTTTATCATACTAGATAATACATGATCAGATATTATTATCTACTCTGTGCCTACTTTTTCTCTTCCAAACCAACACTGGCTTGTTAAGTGTTCATGCTCGTTTCATTTTGGTTTCTTTTTCTCTCTTGACCCTCTCATAGTTTGTGCACAAATTACGTATTTCTACTAAGCCCAATGCACCCCAAAATCAAAAGACCAAGTTTTAAATATAATCGAAATAAAATTTTAATTTATATTAACATTCTCACTTAGGGACACTTTCTTTACTCTCACACCCACGTTTCATGTCAGCACTGTTGGCAACCTGACCTTTTGGTCTCTTCTGCTATTCTATAACTGCTCTTGACTCTGCTTCCCTGAGTTTGGCTTTTGTAGCCTAAATCCTTGACACAAGTATATCCTCTGTAACTTTCTGAAAAGACAGGCAGGGAAGTAGTAAGGGACGAGAGAGAAGTCAGTAGAGATTATCGGTGGAATGCAATCTGCCTTCCACCTCATACTTGCTTCCAATGGGCACTTTAATTTTTGTTTTTCATGTCTGTGCAGGACTTTTCAATGATATTAACACATAATTTTTTTTTTTTTTTTAAAGATGACCGGTAAGGGGATCTTAACCCTTGACTTGGTGTTGTCAGCACCACGCTCAGCCAGTGAGCTAACCAGCCATCCCTATATGGGATCCGAACCCGTGGCCTTGGTGTTATTAGCACCACGCTCTCCCGAATGAGCCACAGGCCGGCCCAACACATAATATTTCAACCTTATCTTTTCTCATCTAGATTAACACAACAGCCTCTTAACTGGCCTACTTGCTTTATGCAGGTGCCTGTGAAGCAAATTAAATTGAATGGCACCATCCGCTGCTTATGACTCCAAAATGATTCTCCCTTTACTGGTATAAAATTCTAATGCCCTAAAGAAGACAAACAAGCATCTCCAGTCTCATCTTTGCCTACTAGAATTCTTCAGGTGCCTTCAATCAGAATCAGGTTTCCCAAAACATGCTCTGCAGACACTATTCAATGGCATGTTATTACGCAAAGATATTATGCAAAGCAAGTTTAATACAGGTAATTAAATTTGATAAATGCTGGCTAAAAGATTGTTAAAAAAGATATTTTAACTGATTTTTTTTTAGAGCAATTAGTGTGCATTTTAGTTCTCCAAGAAGACTATAAAGAATTTCCCCAACCATTTGACTATTGTTTTTTTTGTTTGTTTGTTTGTTTTTAATGGAGGATCTTTAGTAGTGCTGTTTTAGCCATGTTACTTTGGATAGCCTGAATTCTCTTTCACCTCCAGGCCTTGGCATACACCAGTCCTTCTGCTTCGAGTATGTTATATCCTAAAAGTTGGCTCATTCACAACCTACTGAAATCTCATTGAGCTTGTCTTCCTGTAATATACAGGGGAAAAAAAGCTAAAAACTATCTTTTCAGAAGCTCTTGCAGCTAGGGCTCTACAGATGACCTAGGTCCACTACGGAGAAAAATCCCTGTGAGATTTGGAAGCTGAAGTAAGTAACATAAGGCAATGAAAATAAATAAAGTTATTACCTATTCTGTCAAGTATGATGGTGCGAACTTGTTCTACAAGTAGCCAGTGAAATATTATAGGTGATGAAGGATGGACAAATATAACCATGTGCAAACTTTAAAATAATTTATGTTAAGGTGGCATATTTACTCTTGCTGCTCTGATTTTTTTCTGTATGATATCAACGCCTGATTCTTTGATCCTCCTAGATATCTTGTAAGTTAGCCAATTTCTTTATATTAAATTTCTTTCTGCCTAAACTACTTTAGGTGGGGATGTGGGATTATATTGCCCTTAACTACAAAAAAAATATGATAGAACAGATGATTTGATTAAAAAAATGTGGTATATATGCACAATGTAATACTAATCAGCCATAAAAAAGAATGAAATTCTGCCGTTTAGGGAAACATGGATGAGACTGGAGAAAATTATGTTGAGTGAAATAAACCAGACAGAAAGAGAAATATCATATGTTCTCACTCATATGTGGAAGCTCAAAAGTTCTTGTGGAAGTAGAGAGTAGAATAGTGGTTACTAAAGACTGGCAAAAGGTGGGGAAGGGGGAGGGAGATAGGTCAAGCATACTCAATGTTTTGTAGACAGAGAGCAAATTGTAGAGAGATAGAGAGACAGGAATAATAGGATCTAGTGTTCTGTAGCAATGTAGGGAGACTACAGTCAACAATAAACCACTGTATATATTTAAGTGGGTACTTGAGAGGATTTTGTATGTTCCCAACACAAAGAGGTGACAAATGTTTGAGGTTATGGATATGCCAATTACCCTGACATGATCATTGTACACTGTATAAATGTACCCAAATATCACACTGTACTCCATAAATACACAATTATCATGGGTCAATTAAGAATAAATAAATAAATTTTTTTAAAAAAAATTTAGAGACAGAAATAGATCAGAGTTTACCAGAAACGGGAAGGAAACATGGAAAGTTATTGCTTAATGTGTACAGAGTTTATGTTTAGGATGGTGAAAAAGTTGAAAAAGTTCTGGAAATAAAAGTGGTGGTCATACAGCATTATGTGAAAGTATTTCCATGGAATTCTATGTTTAAAAATGCTTAAAATCGCAAATGTTATGTTATATATATTTTACAACAATAAAAAATAACTTTACTGATAGAAAAATTATTAGCAGAGAAGTACCTAGGAATTCTTATCTTAGTTGACTTACTTTTAATTTAATGAAGACCCATTTAGATTTTGACTATAGAACACTGACAATCTATAGCATACTGTGGTGAAACCATTAAATTATTTAGCAAAATGAAGCATTTATTAAAAGCAGGGTTTGGTGAATAATATTATTTGTATAGACCGTTAATGAAAAGCATGGGAAATATAAAGATTTAAGTTTAACTGATTATGTCTAATTCTACTGAAATCTTAAAGAAAATATCAACCTCAAAGTATGAAAATCTTATCTAAATACTTGTTAAAGAAAACAGAGTTTTCTTTGTCTACCTTAAAATAATCTCTTTCTCTTATTGTCACAGAGTTGAAACAGCCAAAACTCAGATGTAGATTTGATTCTGTTTCTCAAATATAGCATAGATCGAATTTATAGAATCAACAGGAAACTTGTATGAAATAGCTGGAACTTCAAAATTTGAATAGTAGTATTTTATAGGATTCTGATGGCTATGAGTACACAAAATGCTGCAGAGTCTCCTTTGCCAGTGCACCAGCCCCTACTCTGTCTTATGAGGCTTGTCCTGCCTTACTTAAACACCTTAATAACAATGCAACCTGAAGCAGCTGCCCTGCAAGAGGCATCAACTCGTTTACCTTCTTCCTTATCATCTTATTGCCTCCAGACCTAGAACTAGAAACGTATCGCTCTGTGTTTCAGTGAGCAAATTTAGAAGTCAAATCCAGAAGAAAAGATTTATATACCACAGGAATTCCAGCATTTTGTTTATTTATACCGTCAAATCGCTGGGAATATTTATGTAATGGTTTATGAAGGTGCTGCACAGAGGAAAGTGAAATACAATTTAGACTGAAGTGTATTCATTGATATGATCACACTTATAGGTTGTTCTGCATTTAGTGTTTTAACTTATACATTTGGGAACATTTGCTTAAGTAGTTCAAAGACACCTCGATTCAATGGCACTTAAGTAAATAAAGTTGACAGAAATTACACTAAAAGAAGTAAAAAACTTAAGCAGATTAACATTGAGTGGACTTACCATATGTTAACTGAGAATAAGCACTTGACAAATCTATGAGAACCTACAATGGTGAAAGATGTTACAGCCTCTTTGAAAAGTAATATAGTGACTATTTTTTGTAGGTGGAAATGATGGTGGATAATACTATTATGGGTGATGGTATCCCAAGTGGTTGATGCCAAATAATAACACTTAACCACTGTATGCAGGTTACCATGATAGACATATAGCACTTAGCTACAAAAAGAACACTGATATGGTTTCAAAAGTGGGCAGGAGGACTAGATTGCTAATAGGAATCACTTGATCCAAATGTATATTTGGCAATGAAATAGATGACTAATTCCTGTGATCAAAGTAGACAGCCAGTCAACTAGGTTTCATTTTCATATGGAAATGGAGAAACAAAGACAAAAACAAAAACTTTCTGGGCCCATCTTTGATGGGCATAAAACAGCATAAAAACAATCATGTATTCTTATGCGGTTTTCAGGACTAGTTTTATAGATTCAGACACTCTTGAATACAAAGAGCTCAATATTCCAAAAATTCCTGACATTGTACACCAGTATATTCTGTAAATCTTCCTCCTAGTTTTCTTCAAAAGGGACCTGCAATGATTTATCCAGGTAAATTGTGCACTGAGGAAAATAAAATACTTTGATATTTGGGGGATTATTGGTTCATCCTCTTAGCTAACACACCAACTACAGAATAACCTAAAGGCTAATTTAGTCTACTGGTTAGAGTGGGGTCTGATAGGACTCAGTAATAAATGTACTTTTGGACTAAATCCATCTTTCAGTTGGCCGAGTGGATCTCAGAATGCATATTTGTATTAATTTCCTGGTATGTGTATAAGTATATGTATGTGTGCATATGTGTGTGTGTGTGTGTATATACACACACATATATAGTTATAGTAGATATACTCAGATATCAGCAGAATTGTCAAATTGGTTCCTGACCAATAAATCCATTACTTCTGTTAGAGAAAGTACCAAATAGGGACCCCTTTGTTGCTCTCTTGTTCTACCAAAGTTATACATCAAAAACAATACTACATCCCTTGAAAAATTACACATCAATGATGTCCTCAAAAGGCTTGAAGAATACAAGGAGAGTTATACCTATTATATTTAAATTAAGCTTACCTGAATAGCTTATTAATGTGATATATGAGATTTGATAAATAATATTTTACTTAGTAGCCAAACAAATTGCACAGGTAGTTCCATATAGGGTTTCATTTCTCAAGTGGAACATGGCCCTGGTGCCTGCTATATAGTATTGATCTAACAAAGCTCCCTCTCCTTATCTGCCAGAGAAGAAAACTGAAAAATAGTTCGCTTTCTCCAAGCTCACATATGTTTAATCAGTTGTCTTTTAACAACAACAACAAAAAATAAATAATTATAAAATAAAAGAAAAAGTTGTTTGCTTTCACCTTGCATAGTTAACAATATGCATTTATTATATTGTATTATAGCTATGTTTGTTCTGTAATCTTGCATATAATTTAGTCGTCAAGAACATTAATCATGTCACCATACCGGAGAATACCACTCTGATCCTCTGGAGTGACAATATCAGGCTGATAGAATTCAGTGATCAGGAACCAGAAGGTGTTTTAATGCCATATGAAGATCTATGAATGTCAGAAAATGTGAAATAAACTTCATGAAAATTCAGTAGCCTTCACTTGAGTGAATACCTGATTATGGAAGGGCCTAAGATGTGTTAGAATATCCCCTTCATATTAAAATTAAATTTCTATGTCTTGTACTTTTTGACACTAGAAAGGAAGCACACACATTGAAAACTTTGCTCATTTAAAGATTATCTGAATCTGCCAGATTTTAATAGGTTGAGTAGAAAGAGAAAGTTCATCAACTGGTCCATACTAGAATGCTAGTGTGACCCAGTGATTTAATGTTTCTCGAAGTATTTTTGGTAGACTGTAATGTTGTTTGGCGTCCATAGCAAGCCTCAAGTGGAGAATATCAGCAAATGGCTTTAGGATTTCATAACAAAACCATGTCCTTGTATCAAATAACTATTCTGCTTCTGAGAAATAGAAATAGATTTTGTTTACTATCGATCCATGGTAGAGGCTGAATGTTTATACATGAAAACATAAGTGACCCCCTGACCTGAGATTGCATTCATAAACTGGATATCTGATCCACTGATCCATATATTCAGACATCAGAAACACTAATTTATTCCCATGTAGTGAGCTCTTATTTCCAATACATCAACTTCTGCTACAATACATAGTTATGACCTGTCTGTGAGCTCACTATATGCAATTGTCAGAGAATGAAATAATGACACTGGTTTCCAAAAGGCCTTTCAGGATATGCTGTTACCCAGTAAAAAGTGACCTATGGTAGCTTTAGAAATTCAATAATTGACTCTGATGGAGAGCACATGAGTTAGCAGAGTTTTAATCTTTCTCTTTAGGTATCTTTCCAATTTTCATGGAAAGACAGATGGACAAATATATGAAAAGTGGAAATAGTTTATCTGGGTGGTTGGAAATTTGTAAGGAAGGAGATAGGAATGGTGACCGGAATGTCTAATGAATTGTTGAGTGGCTGGACTTGTTGGAATGAGCCTAGAATGCTCATCAATAAATAGGTCATCTGAACACAATTCTCTGAGTAATAACAGTATCAAAATGACTTATCTGCTCAGCCAGTTTCTGTTCTCAGCCACCCCAATGCATATTTATTAGAAAGTGAATATGAAGTCATGGATTGAGATTTTGCATGTGTTCTACAATATGGATTTCCCCTCTGCAATGGTGATTACTTAAATGGGCAACAAAGCTGTTTTACTTTTTCTGGAAAAAATAGTTAAAAGTCATTTTCCAGCCCCTTTCATTTGACTTCAGCCATTTAACTAATTCTCACTAATGGTGAGGTGAGCCACATTTCTTGTGGAGAGTTAAAAGTCAGCATGTCCCTCAACACTGATTTTCTCATGTATCTTGACCTTGGAGGCTATATGATTGAAAGATGTTAGCATAATAGGATGGAAGGGGCAAAGTTGAATTGCTGAACAGGGAGCAAAGACCCCTTCACATATTAGACAATGATGTAAGCAAGGAATAATTATTTTATTTTATTCATCCACTGAGATCTAGTGTTGTTTGTTTCCACATTTATCCTACGTTGAGTAATAAAGGCAATAATACTTTCAAGTGTTGTTACCTTAGTGGCCCTATGGTGGGCATTAAAGAAACATATAATAGACTGGATATAGAACAATATGTTTTACTTAATAACGAATTAGATAAACTATTGGTCATGATAACTTGGAAGTGTTAGCAGGGACAAAAGTCCAGTAAGGCTTGGGTCATTTTTGACATCAGTGAAGAATCAGAACCCAAATCAACAGCAGTAGTAGAGCTTTAATGAATACAGAAGGGAAGAAACACTTCAAGAGAGAAGTGGGCCATTCCCTCAAGCAGTGAATGGCGCTTACATAATAACTGTTTTATTCTACTAATTTTGCATATGCATTTGTAAACTTGATTGGCACCCTTGATTGACATTTGGGGCTACATAATCTCTTTTCTAATGTGCATGTCGCAACCCATAATTCAGTCTGTTATAATGATATGTATTTATGAATTGCATATGTGTGAGCACCTAATGAGCATTAGCATGTTTAAAGGTTACCTAAGGTCTCAGAATTTCCCTTCTGCACATGTTTCTCCATCTGAAAAGTCCCGGGAGAGCCCTGTCGTTAAATTGTGGTGTCTTTCTTCCTTTATGTTGTCCGCAAAGGGGCAGGTCTGGGCAGAGTTATGGGCAGTTAGTTTTTTCCCTCTCCACCTGCTCCCTCACACCTGCTCATGTCTAACTAACTGCCTAACAGAAGGAAGGCAAATCCTGAGAGCCCTGAACCAAAAGCTCTAGGAAAAGTGATTAGAAAGAACAAGTGTGTAGTTTGGGTAACTGCTAATTGCATTTGGCAAGATATTACAGGATAAAGATAAGCTCAGGAGAAAATATAGTGGTTTTCAAGGATAAAGGAAAGAAAATTAATATAATTCAGAAATACAGGGCCTCAAAAGCCTAGAAGAGTTGTTTACTTCTAGACTTAAGTTTTAAGAAAAATAAGAATAAGAAAGTCTTTTATTGGCAAAGGGTCATTAAATCCCAACATTTGAATATAGATCAGATAAAAGATGGGAGATTTCCCACCATTGCCTCATAGCCTAAAAATAGTCTTTATTATCTTGAAAAAGAGACACATAGTATTAATCTGAGAAAGCCTTGGTTACGTCAATGGAGCCTTTGAGAAATGATTTCTCATTAGAGGAATTCCACATTGGGCAGAAATGACTGATCCCTAGGAAATCTGCCATGTTGTGGTATTGGCTGAGAGGAAGTTAGGGACACTGTGGCCTTTAAAGGAAAACTAGAATGGAATCCAAAATTGCCACAGCTGGAAGCTGTAAGACAACTATACTTCTAAGTAAGTTCCCTCTTGAAGGAAAGTCAGAGGGGACCAAGTGCATGGCTGCCACAAGGGCAAGTAACTTTTCTTTTTATGAAGCATCATAAAATCTAAGTTAAGTTAGTGTAACTGCACCATTACTTTATGCAACACTAAAAGAAATTTTTAGAACATCTATGACATGGTGCCTGATTTTTATTAAATTTCTCGTTAAAATGCTTGACATTCAGTCTTCTTTTGAATCACTTTTTGCATAATTTTCAGAGACAGTATTTTTGCACAAAATATTATCTTTTGTGCCATCAAGAATAAACAACATATGTTTTGTTTTGTTTTATTCGCCCAGAATTAGAATATATAGGTCTAGGAAATATAGAATAGGAGCAGAGAGAGATGTCTCACAGTTACACTTAATGACACACTTGGAATTTTCACTTTGTTTTCCTTTGGGGTTTTTTTGTTTTGTTTTCTTTGATTGTTTTCTACGACTATAATGGTGGGCTACGCTGGTTTACAGATATTACTACCCAAAGGAGAAAGGCCTACACTAGAAGACATTGAATGGGTCCATTGAGTTGGTAATTGATGTTGTTTGACCTTTCAGACTTCTTGTTCCACTGGACAAACAGGCTGGCACAGGCTGCTGTGTAGCCTGGGATGCATAATTTAATGAAAAATTGGGTCTAGCTACACAGTAAAAGGATGTCTAAAGCCTGGAGGAATTCTCTAAAACATCTTATAATACTGTAATGTACAGCAGTAAAAAGTAATAGACTGGTCCAGAAAGCTGATATAGGTAGGACCAGCAAGGACTCAAAACCCTGAGAAATGAGAGTTTGGGACATTCCATCAAATAAAGTGACCTGATCACATCAAGGATTGAATGAGGGCAAAGGAAATATCATAATCATAATGAAGAAAAAAAATGTTGTAAGGAACAACTATCAGATAGATTGTGGTTATTAGAGGTGGGAAAGGGGGCTAAGGAGCAATTGGTTAGTGGACACAAAGAATGACTAGGTTTTGCAGTGATGAATATGCTAATTATTCTGATTTGAATATCACATATTGTGCACAAATACCAATAGTCAACTCTGTACCCCATATATATGTGAAATCAATTATGTTTCGATTAAAAAAACAGTGGCTAGTTTCAACAACAAGGACTATAATGGATATTATATTTTCTTTGTTCTAGCTTATATTTATATTAATTTTCACTTTTCTCCACCAATTTCCCTCTTCAATTTTATACAGAATGGGTTGGAGGTACTTATATTTACAATTTACCCCATAGGCGACAGGCTACCAATATGACATGCTACTTCAACTAAAGAAAAAGTAAACATCATCCAGAGGTGGATGCAGTGACTGATGGAACTTTGGATCTCTGCTTCTAGGTAAATAGCGAGTATGTTTCTACCCATACAACACATCACTGTCTTATAATAGGTGAAAACATGCTATTATTGTTATTTCAAAACTAAATGTGATAAGTATGATATGCTTGCATGTATGAGTAGCCAAAACCATGGACTCTGCAGAAGCTGTAATTTAGTTCAGAGAATGTTCATTTGAAACCCTTTTTCTAACATGTCTTCCTGTACTATAATATAGAGCTTAGAAATCTAAAACAATGTTTTCTATGTTTCCTTGCAATAAAGCTTTATGTATGACAAAGAATACTCCAAAGACAAATGTTAGATTTGAAGACAGATGTGAGACATATTAAGTAGTAGCTGAACACTTATCACTAAAAACAAGCCCGTCATTTCACTGTCACGACTAAGTCAGGTTAACTGGGTTAAACGTTGTGAGCTATACTTTGGGCAGCTATTATTTAACTCCATCAAAGCACCTACTCTCTACTGTACTCTTACTATTAAAAATAATGATGATACTAAAAATGTATTCAGCTCTTTATATCTGTAAATACCAACTAAGTGCTTCATATGATTATGTAATTTCATATGCCTTCAAACAGCTCTATTAAACTGGATTTAGATTGTGATTATTAGCATAAGTTTCCACACTGGCTTTAGATATCTTTGAGGGTATGGACTGCAACTGCTATCACAATCTATAGCTCCAAGTGATATAAAAGATTATTTGAAACCTCAGAGACTGTTATTATGAACATTTATTGAATGAATAAATATCTAAGGTAATATTTTCTTGCCTCTAGGACAAGTGCTATCTACCTTAGGGGTAGGAATGGATGCTTTTGATATTGTTATGCACAATCACATAGGAGTTGCAACAGAATGAACCATGTTATATATGTTATTATAAGCTCCAACATGGTTGGGAAAGATAATTACCAGATTGAAAACAAATATTGCCACAGAATACATTTTTAATTTTATTTTATTATGTCAATATACAATGTGGTTGATTATTGTGGCCCATTACCAAAACCTCCCTCCCTCTTCCCTCTCCCCCCTCCCTTCCAACAATGTCCTTTCTGTTTGCTTGTCGCATCAACTTCAAGGAATTGTAATTGTTGTGTCTTCTTCCCTCCCACCCCTGTTGTTTGTGTATTTATTTAAGTGAGAATAGCTCCCACAAATAAGTGAGAACATGTGTTTCTCTGCCTGACTCGTTTCACTTAATATTATTCTTTCAAGGTCCATCCATGTTGTTGCAAATGGCAGTATTTCATTCGTTTTTATAGCTGAGTAGTATTCCATTGTGTAGATATACCACATTTTCTATATCCACTCATCTGATGATGGACATTTGGGTTGGTTCCAATTCTTAGCTATTGTAAAGAGTGCTGCGATGAACATTGGAAAACAGGTATACCCTTGACTTGATGATTTCCATTCCTCTGGGTATATTCCCAGCAGTGGGATAGCTGGGTCATATGGTAGATCTATCTGCAATTATTTGAGGAACCTCAATACCATTTTCCATAGAGGCTGCACCATTTTGCAGTCCCCCCAACAATGGATGATAGTTCCTTTTTCTCCGCAACCTCACCAGCATTTATAGTTCAGAGTCTTTTGGATTGTAGCCATCCTAACTGGGGTGAGATGGAATCTTAGTGTAGTTTTGATTTGCATTTCCCGGATGCTGAGCGATGTTGAGCATTTTTTCATATGTCTGTTGGCCATTTGTATATCTTCCTTAGAGAAATGCCTATTTAGCTCTTTTGTTCATTTTTAAATTGGATTATTTTTTGTTGTTGTTGTTGTTGTAAAGTTGTTTGAGTTCCTTGTATATTCTGAATATTAATCCTTTGTCAGATGTATATATTGCAAATATTTTCTCCCAGTCTGTTGGTTGTCTTTTAACTCTGTTAATTGTTTCTTTTGTGTGCAGAAGCTTTTTAGTTTGATATAATCCCACTTGTTTATTTTTCCTTTTGTTGCCCATGCTTTTGGGGTCATATTCATGAAGTCTGTTCAATCCTACTTCCTGAAGTGTTTCTCCGATGGTTTCTTTAAGAAGTTTTATTGTTTCAGGATGTATATTTAATTCTTTAATCTATTTTGAGTTAATTTTAGTATATGGTTAGAGGGATGGGTCTAGTTTCATTCTCCTGCATATTGATATCCAGTTATCCCAGCACCATTTGCTGAAGAGGCAGTCTCTTCCCCAGTGTATAGGCTTGGTGCCTTTGTCAAAGA
>NW_007731425.1:33047-41370 GCF_000696425.1 Galeopterus variegatus | reverse complement strand
CATTGATCAGTGTGTCTGTTTTTATGCCAGTACCATGCTGTTTGGGTTATTATAGCTTTGTAGTATAGTGTAAAGTCAGGTAGTTTTATGCCTCCAGCTTTATTTTTTTTTCTCAGAATTGCTTTGGCTATGTGTGGTCTTTTGTTATTTCATGTAAATGTCTGCATAGCTTTTTTTTCCATTTCTGAGAAAAATGTCATTGGAATTTGGATGGAGATTGCATTGAATTTGTAGATCACTTTGGGTATTATGGACATTTTCACAATACTAATTCTTCCAATCAAAGAGTGTGGGATATCTTTCCATCTTCTTGTGTCCCCTTTGATTTCTCTCAACAGTAGTTTGTAGTTCTCTTTGTAGAGATTTTTCACATCATTAGTCAGCTTTATTCTCATTAAAGAGATTTTTCACATTCTTGGTTAATTCAATTCCTAAGTATGTTATTTTTTTGGTGGCTTTTGTAAACGGGCAAGCTTTCTTGATTTCTCTTTCTGCATGTTCAGTATTGGAGAGTAGAAATGCTACTAATTTTTTGTGTTGATTTCGTATCCTGCTACTTTGCTGAAATCATTTATCAACTCCAAGATTTTTTTTTTTGTAGAGGCTTTAAGCTTTTAGATGTATACGATCCTGTCATCTGCAAAGAGGGACAGTATGACTTCATCTTTTAAAATCTGGATGCCCTTTATTTCCTTCTCTGATTGCTCGAAACATTTTAAAACCCAATTTAAATTACAGCAGGTCTGTAAACCAATTTTTGGGTAGTATGACAGAATTTGTCATCTAAAAGTGACATAAATTTCCTGACAATTAATCTAATAATTGCATTATCAACTTTAGAGATTTTTCACATCTTTAATATTTTGATGACATTAGTCATTAATTTAATAAATAGTATTTCAGATTTTCTAGATTTAAATAACTAATGACAATCTAAATATAAGTAATATTTAAAGAAAGCAATCTTGTGCAGGTGGAGATTTCTGAAAATAAGAGTTATAGGTCTAAATAATGTAATTTTTTGTACTCAAATAAAGCATGTGTGTGTGGTTATTTGTGTTATTTTGAATCATATATTTCTCTCTATATAAATATATGTATATATCTATATCTATATCTATCTATCTATCTATCTATCTATCTATCTATCTATCTATCTATCTATACACCTAAAATATTTACTTACCTTGAACAATATACACACAAGTGATAAGTTTTTATATTTATTTTATCTTGCTCTTCTTATAATAAACATGAAGATTCTGGATAAGAGGAAGTTTTTACTTACATAGCACTATAAAAGCTGGTTCCCCATGCCCCATTTCCCTCAGTAAGTATGACACTGTGAGAACCAGATGGAACTTATACATATAAGAGAGTCTGTAGCTCAGGAGAGCGCACCCAAAATTATAAATCTCAGAACTTTGGGACTTACATAGAAGCTTCAAGTGCATATGCTTCTCCTTCCCTCTGCAAATAAGGAAGAGAAAGTTTTGCTTTCTAATATAAAAAATTATCTCTGGGAAAAGGAGGGGATGTTCCCTAGGTTTTTTACATCTCTTTAGAATGCAAATAAATGGCTCCAGGAGAGAAAAATCTATAATTCTCTCCAGAGTAATGCATTATCTCTAATTTCCAAGGCATAATTACCATTTAATCATCATTTAACTCAGGTTGCCAATATTTTTTTTTCAAAGAGCACTGACCATTCAGAAACATGAAAATATTCATTCATGGATAAATGAATGGGAGATATAGTGGCAAGCAAAGAAATTAAACATTTGTAGTTCCTAAACTCATGGATCTTACCATTTAGAAAACAGATTTGAATAAAATAAACATAAAAATAATGATAAAATTTCAACTATCATAAGTTCTGTGAATGAGAGATACGTGGTGCGATACACAGCATATAACTGAAAGATGCATTCTGTTCAGAAAGAACAGGAAAGTCTTCCGTGAAGTAATGAGAATTGACTTGGTGATACTAAAATTCAAGAGAAGATAGTAATGTGATTTCTTTTTGATCATATCACTGTGGCTAAAATTCAAAGAAAAGATAGGAATGGGCAAGAAAAGATATTTATTTAGTTGGAAGGATTGGGCCTACTGAAACTTTCCAGGTATGATATGCTGGGTAACTTAAACTAAAGCATTATTGACAGAGAAAGTGAATGATGAATTGGATAAGAGGATTTCAAGAAAGACAATGTGTCAAGTGCAACTTCTGGTTCACATATGAATGGAGGTTCGTGTTATTCATTTCAAGACTTTGACTTCTCCTTTGATTTCAGCTCAAAATGATAATTCAACCTATTTAACCTAAAGTAGCCCATATACTTAATAAATAAACACACACACACACACACACACACACACACACACACACACACACACACACTTTCTGTATTAAGAAAAAAAAAAAAGGGAGTTTTGAGGAACAGGTTGGTTCATAGAAAATACTTAAGGAAAATTATTCCCCACATAAGTTATAAAGCTAAAATATCCTTATAATGGGAGAACTGTTGGGGCATATAAGAACAGCAGAATAGTAAATAGAAAAACGGAAAAAAATATTAAATATTAAAGACTGTTTAGACCTCTGAAAAGATGTGAATTTAGTGGGACCAGGTTGTCAAAATTTGAAGGTGAAATACAGGAATACTTGGCTGCAGATCCCCCTATTATAGAAAAGAGGAAATATATAAAGGTCTAAACCAAAGTTAAATTCAAAAGTATAAAAGAGAATCAATGTTATGTTTCCCTATTTTTATCAAGATACAATTAATATACAGTAGAATTCACCCTTATAAAAACATAGTTTTATGAATTTTAACAAATGCATATGGTAGAATAATTATAATCATAATAAAAACAGGTGAGTTTCACCACTCCAACATTCCCTTGAGTTCCATTGTAGACCATTTCTTCCCCCACCTGCCACTCTCTATAGTTTTTGTCTACACCAAAACAGAATGGAGTATAAACACAATCAAACTGTATGTAACATTTTGAGTTTGTCTTCTTTCACTTAGCACAATGCAGTTTGGATTTATAATGGGTTAAAATGTGGTCCTAATACCAGAAACATGTGAATTTTACCTTATATAACACATTTTTTTCAGATATGGTTAAAAACCTTGTGATGAGATTACCCTGGATTCTCCAATAGGTCATAAATGCCATCATAAATGTCTTTAAAGGAAAGAGGCTGAGGAAGGTTATACACACAGGGAAAGGGAGGAAGTAGAGAATGGAGTAACATAGCCACAAGTCAAGGAATGCCAGCAACTATCAGAAGTTAGGAGAGGGAAAAAATGGATTTTCCTTAGAGCTTCTGGAGGGAGTATGGTCCCGCTACAACCTTGACTTCAGCTCAGTAAAACTAATTTTGTACTTCTGGCCCCTGAAATGTGTGAGAATAAATTTATGTTCTTATAAGCACCAACATGTAGGGAAATTTGTTATAGAAGCCACAGGAAACAAATATGATTTTCTTCTATGATGTTGCATACATTAATAGTTTATTCCTTTTTAATTGCAGAGAAGCATATCAATGTATGATGTATACAACTTATTTATCCATACACTAGTGGATGAACATTTGGATAGTTTCTAGTTTTATAAAATTATTTTTAAAAAGCTGCCTTAAATATTAGCACACAAGCCTTTATGGACATATATTTTAATATTTCTTGAGTAAATTCCTAGGAGTGGAATTTCTGGGTCATATTGTAAATAAATATGTACTTATATTTATAAGAAACCAACAAACTGTTTTCCAAAGTGGCTATACTATTTTGCCTGTCCAACAAAAATGTATGATAGTTCCAGTTACTCCTCATCCATGTCAACACTGGGTAATTTCATTCTTTATAATTTAAAAAATTCCAGAAGGTGTGTAGAGGTTTCTCATTATGATTTTTATATGCACTTCACAATCAATTTTATTGAGCATCTTCATGGGCTTATTGCTAAAGTTCAAATTTTTAATTGTTTTGTTGGGCTGATTCCATTTTTTTTTCCTAAATAATTTACATGGGCAATGGGATATCTGAGAGAATTGAATTCCCATTTCCACAGAACTCACATATTACAGATACATTATGAATGTTTCAGGATATCAATTTGTTTTGAGTTGCATATGTAGGTTACAATACTCAAAGTTTTGTCTAAAACATATGCCTATCTATAAGTACAGTAACACAAACAAACATATGTTTGAAAAAAAATTTTAAATAGTAAATTTTTAAGAAATCAAGCATATTACCAGAACTCAGTAAGCGACAATGTATATGTAAAATCATGTCCAATCAATAAAATTATCCTTTATGTCTCTTTGTCTTTTTTATTTTGTGGACAAAATTACTCTATTATTGTATTCATTCCTAAAAATCCATACAGAAATATCTTTTAGAGACCATTACATAAACAGTAACAAATATATATCAATATTTGGAAAAATGTCGACAACATCCACAAACGAGTACCTATTATTCATGCCTTAGGACGTATTAAAATATGAGGCAACTCCAATAATTTATATGAAAAATTCAGAGAGATGGATTATAATTCATTTTGTGATGTGAAATAAATATACTAAAATCAAGTAATAGCCTATCTTTGGAAGTAGAATTAATTTATCTTACTTAGAATATCTTGACGGAATATTACTCCATTTGAAACCAAGGAGTACAACTAAAATTTTCAATTCTCTTCAATTTGTTTCATCAAATGAATGAAAGGAGTGATCATAGAAAAGTGATTTCAAGCTATTATATGAAAAATCGATCTTTAATTATTACAAATTATTTGAAGGCACAGATAGAAAATTCATAATTTGTTTAAAACTAAAATTGATTTGTCTGAGATCTTAAGAAAGAGAAATGCTTAGTAATCAGAATAACAATAATATAGACCATAGGGGGAAAAAAATTGTATTCATGATAAGAAATAGGAAGTCATTAAAGATCCAGGAGCTTATCTGAATGATGAAGAAAGATTAAATTATGTGCACCAGGCATGTAACATTAATGTTATTTTATCTAAACTCCTTTCTATGCTAATTCCTCTTCTATCAAGGAACACCTCTAATTCCTTCTATTCTCTAATAAACTTCTTGAAAGGCAATGGTAATATTATTGAGTCAGAAGCATAAATTTTAAAATATTGCAGAATTAGCTTTAATCTCAGTTATGCCACCTAATTAGTTACTATCTTAGCGAGTTACTTAATCTGTCTTTGCCTGTTTATTAATCTATAAACAGAGTAGCAATCGTTCCTTGACTATAGAATTAACAATATTAAATCATTACCAATACTTCATATTTTAAAATTAGTTTTATTCCTATTAGGAAAGTGGGTGTGTTAGTCTGTTTTTGTTGCTTATAACAAAATACTTAGAACTGGGTGATTTATAAAGAAAATGAAATTTATTGCTTACAGTTTCTGAGGCTGGTAAGTCCAAAGTCCCTCTGGTGGTGGCGACAGTGACCCAGGGGTCTCACATTGCAAGATGGTGGAAGCAGAGAGAGCAGAGAAAGAGACAGACAGACTCTCTTCTTCTTTTTAAAACACTTGGAACCATGCCTCTGACCACCATTTTAATCCATTCACTGTCACATGGTCCTACAATCCAATCATTCTTCAAGGCTCCACCTTTCAATTACCATAATAGGATTTCCCACCCTCATAACAGTCACAGAGAGGGCCAAGTTTCTAATACATAAAACTTGTGGGACAAAATTCAAGTTTCAGTGAGTTTTGGGAGGACATAATTCAGTCCACTACAGTATGTGTTAATGTGTGGGTAATAATATTAGAAAAGCCAGGAGAAAATGTTTTCCTATGTTCTGCTATGCATTATTACAGAGCTATCCCAAATAAAGCTAAAGCTACAGAGCTTGTATATTGGTTACATAATATAAAGTCCCTCTGGTTTCACAGGGATTTGCTATTGATAAAATAGACTTCTGAATATTAAAAACATTAATATATATAACCAAAGTATCTGCTGTAAAAATTATGCAAATGTTTTTTTTTGTTTTATTTTGTTTTAACTATGCATTGATAATTGGTAATAGTTGGTGTAGAGATCTAGCATCTAGAAAATTATTGGATTATTATTAGATATATGACTGTTGGATCCCTCTAATTATTCCATAAAATGTCACAAAAATCAACTATAATTTCCATGGAGTCAGGGATTGCCATTTTGCCTACCATTGCATCTCTATTTCTTAGTGCTATGCCTGGCTGGTACTAGTTTTTTACTGTGTCTTCATTTTTGAAAGATAGCTTAGAGCAAAACATGATTATTAGTTATGAGTAGTTTTCTTGCAGTGCTTTGAATATGTCATCCACTGCCTTCTGGCCTCCATTAGTTCTGAAGAAAATAAGCTATTAATCTTATTGGGGTTTTACTTCACATGAGGAGTATTTTTCTTTTTCTCATTTCCAAATTTTTTCTTTGCGTTCATCTTTAAACATTTTTACTAAGAGGTATAAATTAATATTTTTTTTCTTGGATGTGTAAATTAATGTTTTTTGATAAATTCAGTAAGGTTTCATTCATTATTATATTATTATTTTGAATATTTTTTTCTGCTTCTTCCTGTCTCTTCTTTACTTCTGCTGGTATTCCCATTAAGAATATATTTGTGAACTTAATAGTGTCCCACATTTCTCTGAGGCTTTGTTCATTTTTTCAAAATTGTTCTCTCTCTTCTTTGGACTGCATGATCTGTAATCATCCATCTTCAAATTTCCTCATTCTTAATTCTGAAGTTTAATTCTACTGCAGAGCCCTCTAGTAAAAATTTTCATTTCAGTTATAGTATTTTTTAAGTAAAGAATGTCCTTTTTTTTTTTCTTTTTTATAATGTCTATTTCTATTACTCTTCTCTATTTGCAGGCACTTAAAATGGCTGAGAGTGAACGTGAGATACAGTTCATTAGTATGAGGACTAGGTTACTGCCTTAGCTAAGCAGCCTAGGTGGTCAGCTGGGAATTTTAGGTCTTAGGAATTTTTGAAAGATTTAAAAATACATCTATGGAAAACCTACAAATAATTAAGAGATTGTTCTTTAAATGTGTCTATAAAAGGTTACGTTCTAGTTTACATTCATTGAGTCAATATAGTAAAGATGTTATTAGCCAGACTGCCAAGTTTCAGTCCTCTAACTGAAAATAAGTAGCTGTGTGAGCTTCAGGATCTGGAAGTTATTTAGCATTTTAATGCCTCATTTTTTTTTTACTGGTAAATTAGTGTAAATAATATTCACTACTGCTTCTGATAGTTGTGAGAATTAAATGAGGTAATCCTTAAAGTCCTTAACAACGCTGTCTGGCATGGAGTAAGGCATAAGCAAGTGCTAGTTACTATTATCCACTAGTTCTAGTTGGTTAGGAGTTCATTTATTATAAGTAAATTGAAGTTTTATTGTTTGACTATTTGTCTCCTTGCGTGTTCCATTTTAAAATCTTTTTCTTTGGAAGTTATACTTTTTTTAATAGTAAATTTTTCATGTAATGGTCATTGTAATATGGACTGCTTATATTTCAAATGTTGTAACTATGTAAAGTGAATACTTTTTTACTTTCAATACAATTATATAATGTTATTTTCCTTTCATTTTACTTCATGTCTTACTCTCAACAGGACATGAATAATTCCCCCTAAGTTTCTATAACAGAAGATAGCCGAGCTAACTTTGTATAAAGATATTTCAAAAAGTTCGCAGAAAATGTAATTAAAAAATAATACAAATTTTTCTGTGAACTTTTTGAAGTACACTCATAGAAATCCTTCATTTTATAGCCACAGCTTAGAAAAGGGAAAAAGAAAAAGCACCTACATTTTCCTACACTGTGCTTTTCCAAGAGCCACGGGCCTCTAGTAAACATCAAGGGAAAAAATAGGCTGAGAACTGTTTATATCAGAGGATACTTACTTTTTGCCTCTATATATAATGGCAAAAATATAAATCTTATTTTCTCGGCTATTTGCCCTCTGGAGAGCCTTCACTGTAAGGAAGATTTCTCAGTGCATGATTTGTGGCCCATTTGCATCTGAATGAGAATCATAAGTGTGCTTATCAAAATGCTGGTTCCAGGTTCCCCAAATAAATGTATTGAATCACAGTACCTGTAATGCAGGCTGATAATCTGCACTTTAAAAAGCATGCCAAGTATTCCTAATACCATGCTTGAGGAAACACTCCTAAAAATATTTTTTTCCCTTCATGTGAATTTTTTTTTTTTAATTTTTATTTTGTCAATATACAATGTATATGATTTTTTTTTTTTTTTCCGTGTCCGGCA
>NW_007731425.1:23467-31368 GCF_000696425.1 Galeopterus variegatus | reverse complement strand
GCTCTCAGGATCGCGCTGTTTCCTGACGCGGGCGTTCGAGACCCGTCGCCATCTTTGAATCTTGCAGCGAAGACCACACGGTTGTACGAGCTAGTGCAAAGCCGGGTCTCCTGGTTTCATTCCACGGAGCAGCCAAGAGGAACGCTGGTCCCCACAGAACCCGCCTGAGGGAGCTGCGGGTGGAGGCGACCCAGCACCTGGGCCTCGAGCGGCACTGGCAGCTGCTGCGTGAACCACAGCGGCCCTGAGGCGGGACAGGCAGGGTCTCTCCCTTCATGTGAATTTAATAAACTTCCTAAGGCTACATATAGTTGAAGGATTAACTTTATGGAAACCTTAATTAGATTTGCCTATTTCCTTGAAATGTAATATTTGAGAGCTTCATTTAATGTACTCATTAAATGTCTTTTTCGTTTTTGTATTCCTTTTTCTTTAAAAGGAAAACTTAGATGGAAATGAGACATTAACATTTGAAAAGCACAAATTGATCTATAGTAATATAATTCAGAGTAGATGCATTTGTTAGATTAAGAAATTATCAAAATAATAATTGGAATTTTAGGGAGGGAGAAAATTTATTGGTAATTTTAATAATTACTGCAGTATTTTATATACCAGGTAATTATTATACAATTATAGACACAGACATGAAATGCTTAATTCATGCTAATGCTATGCAAATTTACACCCACACCACAATGATATTTACATAATAATAATGAAGGATTATTGTTACATAATTTATTATTTTCTACTTGTTTTGTTTTTGAAAAATAATGTTTTCATTTTATTTTTCAAAGTTTCTGGAATTTCAGCAGTGTCTATAGGTTATTGTAAAACAAATATATAATTTCGTTGCTAATGTAAAATTATATTTTAGGCATGCTGAAATCAGCTGAGTTCCATAGTAGTGCAAAAGTGGCATCTGTACCTATGAAATATTTTCCTGGAGGGGATCTGTTTTCTTTTTAAGATTTAACTACCCTTGTTATCTGGTCCTTTAAAATCCAGGCAATATTGTGCAAGCTACATGAGATTACAGATTTTGTCTGCTTTAATTTTTTTCAGGATGAAAATGGAGATTATGAGTCCAAAAGTCAGTTTTAACTTATTTGATTGAAGGAATAAGGAAGAGACGATGTGTAGAAAAAGATCTTATTAGGATTTTGCAATAATGGTAAAGTATTACCTGAAAGGGCATAATGAGATAGAATGCATCTATGTTCATAAGGGCCAAAATCAGGTTAAAAATTAGTCAGCTTGTATATAATATTCTAAATTTATTTATTCATCAATTGCTTATTGAACTTTTTTACATTAGCCACTATTATAGTTGTTTAGAATACAACAGAAAAACAAAATGATGGAAAATTGGGTTGGAAGGGTTAACAGGGAGTGGATGCAAGGTATATCATATAGTAATTTCTAGAAAATTTAAGGACTGGTTTTATGCTGGGTGAAATGAGTAGCCACTAAAGGGTTTTGAGCAGAAGATGAGCATTTAAATTTTAGAAAAAAGGTTTTGGCAACTACTTTGAAAAATAAACTACAAGTGGAAAATAATGCAAACAACAACAACAACAAAAAAAAAAAACCCAAAAAAGTTAGGAGACCACAGTAACAATATCAAGAAATGATAGCAATCATCCATATAAGAAATTATGGTGGCTTGTGCCACATGGTGTAAGTGAAATTAAAGAGCAAAACTGATGGTTTACTGAGATATTTGATGAGGGTTGTGAGAGAGACAAATAAACGTCAGAAGCTGACTCCAGGTGTTTTAGCCTAAACAACTGGAAATATGGAATTATCTTAGATGGATAAGATTGTTGGTGAACATGGATGAGGAAGACTGGAAATTTAGTTTGCGTTGTGCTCATCTTGAAAATATCTTGGACATTCAAGTAGAGTATTAAATAGATATATGTATGAGTCTAGGGATTATGGGAATGGTCATATAATATCACTGGACATTCAAGTAGAGTATTAAATAGATATATGTATGAGTCTAGGGATTATGGGAATGGTCTAGGCTAGAGATACAAATTTGGAAATAATCTATACATATTGATAGATTAAAAGTCATAGATTTGGGTGAAATCACTTACTGAGTGTAATTAGAGAAAGAAGCTACTTAAGACCTTAACATAGAAGAACCAAAATGTGTGTGTTGTGCTACAAAATAGTGAAGAAAGTCTTTCCATGAGAAAGTAGAAATCACCTTTGTAAAGTAATCAGATAATGGGACAAAGAAGATATTGATGGCCTGGAGTTTTTTAAAATAATTCTCTAAGTTTTTGTCAAAACATTTTTGTTAGTCCTTGCTATTAATATTTTTAGGTAATGTTAGTTTTTCTTGTCTTTTTAATGAATTTAATGAAAGATGAGTGTGTCTTCCAGTAGTTACTTGCAATTCTTCAGAAAGTCATATAAATTTAAAAATAATCTGTGTTATCAGCTTTCTTCCTATAATCTGAGGGTTAAATTGTTGAAACATGAAGAAATAAAATATGACAAACATGTAGAATGGAAAAAAAATACTGGGGAACAATTAAATATGATGATTTTTTTTATTTGTGTGTTTACTTTCTGAGAACACAAACAACTGGATTATTGTATGTTCATATTTACTCATGTCTGACGCTTAAGTTACCCTTTGATTATTAAGCAAATATTCATTTTCATACATTATTTTTTGTCTTTTCCCAGGATATATTGCTAAAAATATTTTGGAATAACTCATTCTTTTAATATTTATTAATAATATTCATGAGATACAAAGCTAATTGTCACCCCTCGTGTCCATGATGTGAGGGCCAGGTTCATACTGGCAGCATACCCATTACCTGAAATTACTTTTGTACCCCATGTCCCCACCCAATTATCTCCCAGCCTCGCTCGCTCTTCCCCTCTCCCCTACACTCCGCTTTGTAGCCCTAGGAATGTTCCCTCCCTCTGTAAGACCACCTCACTACTGTGGTCTTTCCTACCTTCCTTTCTCTCTTAGCTCCCACATATGAGAGAGCACATGTGGTATTTATCCCTCTGTGCTTTGCTTATTTCACTCAACATAAGATTCTCCAGGTTCATCCATGTTGTGGCAAATGGGAGTATTTCATTCTTTTTTATGGAAGAGTAGTATCCCACAGTGTATATATACCACAGTTTCCTTATCCAATCATCCATCAATGGACATTTAGGTTGGTACCATATCTTGGCTATCATAAACAGAGCTGCAATAAACATGGGAGTGCAGGTATCTCTTCAACAAGATGATTTCCATTCCTCTGGGTTTGGAAATCATCCCAGAAGAGGGATTGCTGGATCGTATGGAAGATCATATCTGTAGTTGTTTGAGATACCGCCATAGTGTTTTCCATAGTGGTTGTACTAATTTACAGTCCCACCAACAGTGCAGTAGTGTTCCCTTCTCTCCACACCCTCGCCAACCTTTTTTTTTTCACCACCTTTTTTATTATAACCATTCTAACTAGAGTGAGGTGGTATCCCAATGTGGTTTTAATTTGCACTTCCCTGATGACTAGTGATGTTGAGCATTTTTTCACATATCTGTTGGCCATTTTTATGTCTTTTGAAAAATGTCTCCCCAGAAATCACTCCTCAGATTTATATTGGACAAAGGCTACAAAAATCTACATTGGGGAACAGACTGCCTCTTCAACAAGTGGTGCTGGGAAAACTGGATATTCATATGCAGAAAAATGAAACGGGATATGCATCTCTCACCATACACTAAAATCAACTCAAAATGGATTAAAGACTTAAGTATAAGACCTGAAACTGTTAAATTACTAAGGGAAAATACAAGTGAAACACTTCAGCAATTAAGTGTGGGCACAGGCTTTATGAACATGAGCCCAAAAGCACAAGCAGCAAAAGAAAAAAATAGACAAATGGGACTATGTCAAACTAAAATGTTTCTGCACAGCAAAGGAAACAATCAATAGAATGAAAAGACAACTTACAGAGTGGGAGAAAATTTTTGCTAACTATGCATCCGACAAGGGATTAATATCCAGAATATAGATAGAACTCAAGCAATTATACAGTAAAAAACCAAATGACCCAATTAAAAAATAGGCAAAGGAGCTGGAATAACTCTTATCAGTCCTCTTTGCTGTTTGATTTTTAATCAAAATTCATCAAAATAAATAGGAAAATAAACAATTGTAGCTTAAAATTATTTTAAGTTTGTGGGGGATTTCTATAGTTATAATCGGCTTTTCCTCCAAATTCAATGATACCATTGGTTAACCAAGAGTTAATATACCTTTCACATTACTAGTCCCTAGAGGTAGGGGAAAAAAAAAAAACAAGAAGATGATACTCTGCATATATACATAGTTTTAAAAAAATCAACATAACTATCCAACTGCAATTGAAAATGGAAAAATAAGAAAATGTATTTATAACAAATTAACATGTATTTTAGGATTTAAATATTTCAGGAAAAACAATACTAGATGATAAATTAAGTGGTTAGATATTTACGCCCATACTTAACATCTCCATGAATGGTTGGGCCTCAAGTAAAAGCTGACATAGGTGTATTGTATTGTTGTCTTAAATGCCACTATTGACATTAAAATGTGTGATTTGATTTTTTTAAATGATAAAAATCTCTTTATTAATATCTAAGTTATATTAAACTAAATTATATTAATATATGACATTTTTGTACAGTATATATATCATATAGCATTATACATAATTTATTATAATACATAAATTATATTGTTTTAACATTACATTTAAGATTATTGATATTAATTAATAAAAATTTCAAATATATTAAAATATAACTTCCCTGAATTTACTTGTTAATGGCAGGACTAGAATATTTGGTGGTAAAAATATATCCCTCAAATACTTTATTCCTAAAATAAGTTTCTATGATTAGGTTATGACGTTTTAACTACATTAATTTCACTTGCAAAATTTGTGTAGGAAAAAGAAAATTGTTATTTTTTTTTATCCATTCAGACTGCCTAGAGTTATCAAAGCTGATTAACTTTTCAGGAAAAAGTCAGTGACAACAGAGAATAATCAGTAAGAGAATATAGCAGCCCCAGGAGCTTCTAGGAAAACACCACCAGGTTAGGGAGTATTAACAAGACTTGCCTAGGATGATTTGATAATTGCTATGGACCTATAATTTCTGTTCTTCCTTTTCATTTTTTCTGAAATAGTCTTTCAGGTAAAATTATTTTCATTTTGCTTCACCGTGTTATATTTAAGTAAAGAAACAAGTATTATTATTTCAGTTTGTAGATCATTCGATTTGGAGGAGAAAATGCATCACCCGGAGATTATGAACATTGAGTTAATTTCAGTAATTGGATGGGATTTAGCATTTTGTCCACTAGAGAGGGGGATGATATTGCTACAGTGGAAAAAGAGTATGTATACATATTTGGGCTGCCAGAGGGAAGGACTTGGGCAGAGCTGCTATTTTTTCTCCAATACTAACTCTTTCCTTTTTTGTGTAATAACGAAAGCCATGAGGTCTAGTCAGTTACATGACAATTCAGTTAAAGACCACATCTTCCAGCCACCTTTTTAAAATATATGCATGGCAATGGGAATGGAGTTGTTTTTCTTGAAATGAGATTAAAAGTGATATGACCATTGGCTGAGTCTTGGAACAAAAGAAACATGCTTTCTACATTTCCTCTTCTCTCCCTGCTGAACAGAATACAGGGTGAATCCTGGAGTAAGAATCTTAGACACAATTCAATATCCAGATTTGAAAATGGCAAAGCAGTAAGAAGGGACTGTATCCTTCACATCCTAAAGCTGTCGTAACAGTCCTGGAATGCTTGTCTTAATCTATTAAGTGGAAGAAATCTTTTAAGCCACAATGATTTTTGACTCTTGTTTTGGCAACTAAACTTGTTGTGTCCAAACTGATACAACCTACTTCATAGGATTGTTTTGATGATAAAATGGAATAATCCAAATAAACCTCTAAACACAGTATCTAACGCAAAGTACATTATCAATAAAATGAAATGTTATTTTATATTTATTTATAACCAGAGATAAATAAAACATAAGACAACTACTTTAAAGTTCACAATCTAATGGTAGATAAACAGTAACTACAGAATTCCATTATCATTTGGGTTATACTGTGGTATTTTAAGTGATTAAAGGAGTTTATAAATAACTTCTTTCAGTTTTCCATTTATATCCACAGATTTCCTTGGGGCACTTCATTGTTTCATTATTTACTCTGTATCCCACAGCTCCCAAAACAGAAAACAATATTTATTGGATATTATCTTTCAATTCCTCACCCTCCACTTAAATGTAGGATGCTTTCATAGTCTGAATATTTTCCTTTTAAGGAACCAAAATTTGGCTGCATTAGCTATGTCCTCCTCATTTATGATGATGATGATGATGATGATGCTAATGATGCTAATGTGGGAAACCATGAGGTCACATTTGGTGTACACATCATTGGAATGAACAGGATGCACAGCCCAGTAGTACTAGACTTTATTATTGTCACTTTCTGTCGATACACTCAGCATGTGAAGATTGTACAGGTGTTCACACATGCATCCACAGCCATACCTACATGCATACACACACCCACACACACACGATCAGTCCATAACAGGTAAGATAGCTCTTACACAATACTAGCATAATACATTATTATTAACTAAAGTCCACAGTTTACATTAGGGTTCACTCTTTGTGTTATACAGTTCTATGGGTTTTTACAAATGAATAATGTCATGTATCCACCATTACAGTATCACATGGAATAATTTAACTGCCCCCACATCTACCTATTCATCCTTCCCCCTTACCTCCCCATGAGCTTCTGGCAACCACTCATCTTGTAGCTTTTCCAGAATGTCATATAGTTGGATTCATATAGTATATAGCATTTTCAGACTTCTTTGTCACCTAGCAGTATGCATTTAAGGTCCCTCTTTGTATTTTCATGGTTTAATAATGTTTTTTTTTAAAGTCACTGAATAATATTCCACTGTATGAATGTATCACAGTTTGCTTATCCATTCACATTTTGAAGGACTTCTTGTTTGCTTCTACGAATAGTATTTTTAAGAACAGAACACAGGTTAAGTTATTCCCCCATGAAACTTGGAGTGAAATACAAACTTCTTACCTGATCTTACAAGACCTTGCAGGATTTGGTGTTTGCAAACTTCTTCATCTTCATATTATGCTACTCTCCCTATATTGCTCATTGCTCACCAATATCAGTAGAGCCACAGTGGTCTCCTTACTGCCTCAGAACAATTGAACAGCTCATTACCTCTCCGGGGAACCTGACTCACCCACTTTTTATCAGGGCTGATTCCTTGTTATTTTGGGAGCTTCAGCACAGATATCACCTTTCTCAGAGGCCTTCCTGTTAGAATTATTTTCCTCTCATTATCTACTCCACTCTCTGTTTGTTTTATGCAGAAATTATTTAACATTGCATTTATGAATTTCATTATTTATTTATTATGTATTTGTGTATTTATTATATATCTATCTATTTTTGTTCTTTTGAAAAAAACAGTAATTTGCAGGAGGTCAAGAAACTTATCGATCACGTTAACTACTTCAATCCAACACTTAGCATGAAAGCTCAATAAGCATTTGTTAATTCAGTGGAAATTATTTTAATATTTCCTAAGGGTGTTACACACACACAAAATCAAGTACTTATCTCTCATTAGCTTATTTCCTCTTGGGACTTGATGTCCAATTATATCTACTCATAGCTAATAGCTCAATTATTCTAAAGAATCAGAATTTTACTTGTAGAAATCAGGTTATGTTTCTAGCTTTTTATGCTGACCAGTGCAAATAGGGGGAAAGATGGTTTTTCACTGTTTTTGTTTCTATTA
>NW_007731425.1:20220-23225 GCF_000696425.1 Galeopterus variegatus | reverse complement strand
CAGTGGTCTCCTTACTGCCTCAGAACAATTGAACAGCTCATTACCTCTCCGGGGAACCTGACTCACCCACTTTTTATCAGGGCTGATTCCTTGTTATTTTGGGAGCTTCAGCACAGATATCACCTTTCTCAGAGGCCTTCCTGTTAGAATTATTTTCCTCTCATTATCTACTCCACTCTCTGTTTGTTTTATGCAGAACTTATTTAACATTGCATTTACAAATTTCATTATTTATTTATTATGTATTTGTGTATTTATTATATATTTATCTATTTTTGTTCTTTTGAAAAAAACAGTAATATGCAGGAGGTCAAGAAACTTATCCATCACGTTAACTACTTCAATCCAACACTTAGCATGAAAGCTCAATAAGCATTTGTTAATTCAGTGGAAATTATTTTAATATTTCCTAAGGGTGTTACACACACACAAAATCAAGTACTTATCTCTCATTAGCTTATTTCCTCTTGGGACTTGATGTCCAATTATATCTACTCATAGCTAATAGCTCAATTATTCTAAAGAATCAGAATTTTACTTGTAGAAATCAGGTTATGTTTCTAGCTTTTTAGCTGACGAGTGCAAATAGGGGGAAAGATGGTTTTTCATTGTTTTTGTTTCTATTATATAGATAATATATTCATGTAGTTCAAATAAAAAGTGATTAAACAATATTTTTTCACAATTTTTTCTCAAGTAAAACTTACACATTGTTCTTTACCTTCTTTATTATTTTTCAAAATAACAATATGCCTTAGGAATTTTTTCATATTAGTGTTTTTTTGTTTGTTTGTTTGTTTTTTCCTTTTTGTCTTTTTTCGTGACCGGCAATGGATCGCAACCCTTTGTGTTGCTCCCACACCTCGCTCAGCCAGTGAGCGGCCGGTCTGTATGTGGGATCTGAACCCTCGGCGGGAGCACCGCCACACTCCCAAGCGGCGCACTGTAGCAGTGCGCCACTGGGCCGGCCCATATTAGTGTTTTGAATTTTAAGTTAAATTGTATTCATCAGAACCACATAGTTAATATAACTTTTTTATCTATTCTTTAGGGAAAAAAGTCAGGACACTATTCTCTAGGTAATTCTGATTGTACAAGCTAATGCTTCTTACCCTTTCTTCACCCCATCTAATGCTATGTAATTTAAATAGAATTAAAATAAATTTTAATAAATTTTCTATGACAATTGCTTTTATGGAAGATTACCTATTCTTTGGTGCCACAGAGAAGTAAGAAAGCAGTTCTACTAAGGATATCAGGAAGGGCTTTATAAAAAAGGAGATGTTTAATACAGGGCTTGGCATATAAAAAGAATGTACCTGGATTATAAAAAATGGGTTTTGGGGATTTACATAAATCCTTCACCTTTGTTAATAAAGTAAAACAGATCATTCAGGATCAGCAATGACAAAGAAAAATCTCTATACAGAAAGCAGTAACAGTATCATAAAATGCTGGCTTGAGTTATTTAAGGTTTCATTTTTTTTTGAGGATCATTCACACATAGCTATTCACTATCTTTACTGACTTTTATAGGACAAAGATCTCAGCCCTCATTGAATATACTTTACAGTGGAGGAAAATGTACAAACAAATTATCTAGAATATATAGTAATGTTAAATTTGGCCTACACCTGCTCCATGCTTGAGTGATATCATTTGGTGCAAAGTGTTTTCCATATGTAGTAAACTGCAACCCTGCTTGGTGTGCAAGCAAATTGTAACCTGACCTAAGACTATACCCTAATGAACAAGCCACAGAGTTTCAGCCAATCACAGGATCCTGAAAGTTTCCAAATTATACCCACATAAGGAAAACACAAAACTGCATCAGTCAAGTAATCTCTGTATGTCATCTTTTGTTTTTCTGGTTATAAATACAGCTTACCACATTGGAAATGGATGCATTTCGAACCATTTTTCGTCCAGAATGCTGCCCAGATCAGGAAGCTTCTTCTTGCTCAAATAAACTTTCTTAAACTTAAGTGATCTCAGATTTTTTTTTCCTTAACTCTAAGTTCAAGATTAAAAGAGATATGGGGAAAAACTCTGAGGGAAGAGAGAAAGGAAGTGTGTTTTTGCTGGGTGAAATTTTAGACTGTCAAAGAAGATCTAAATTGGAAATTGACATTTTAGTAAAATCTGAAGGAGGTATGAGAAAAAGTAATGTTTGTTGGGTTGTGCATTGTGTTCAGTGTTGTAACTTCAGGACCTAAAATAATGCCCAACACATAGTGCATACTCAATAAATAATTGTTGGGTAGATACATGAGTAATTTAATTTGTAGAGTAATGATAAGGAGAGTGTACTGGAAGTATCAGAAGAGACTGGGAAATTGGGCTGGATTTGTGAAAGGACATTTATCACCTATTAAGAAAAAAAAATTAATCTTATAAGAAATGAGGAATCCATGAGTATTTTAACATTTTATTTTTAGACTTACTAATAATCTCATCAAATCACATTTTTGTGGTTGGGAAAATAATATTGAGAAGGTGGTAGAATAAATAGAGAAACAATCTTTAGACATACCAGTTGCAAAGGAAGATGATGGCCTTGAGGTACAGAGATATTCAGTTTATTATACTGCGAATATTAAATAAAATACTATAAGCATGAAGAAAAGACCAATTGTTTTTGTTTAGGAGTAAAGAAGTTTAGGGAAAGTAACATTTGAGGCAAGTAGTGAAATATGAAGTGGCATTGTCCAGTGATATAGTTTGAATGTGTGTGCCCCCACGAAACTCATGTTAAAATCTGATCCCCAATGTGGCAGTGCTGGAAAGTAGAATCTTTTAAGAGGTGGGACCTAATGAGAGGTCGTTAGATCATGGGGGTGGACCCTTCATGAATAGAAGAATGCTTGTCTTGGGAAGTGAGTGAGCTCTCCTGGGAATGAGTTTGCTCCCAAGAGAGGGGTTGTTAAAAAAGAGCCTTATTTACCTAGGGAATAAAAACAATCAGACAAGTAAACTTATGTTGTGAGTGGAAGTGGGTTCCTTAC
>NW_007731425.1:17588-20132 GCF_000696425.1 Galeopterus variegatus | reverse complement strand
CTAGGGAATAAAAACAATCAGACAAGTAAACTTATGTTGTGAGTGGAAGTGGGTTCCTTACATTGATTTCTTGCATGATCTTTTCTTTACTTTCATTCTTCGGTTGGTTTACTGACTTATATTTAATGTCCTTAGGGAAAGATTTGCTTCTGTAAATCATAGGCATGTTTCTGAAAGCTGTAAAAGACTGTTAGATTTCACTGTTACAAAACAGGCTACCTCCATGGTCACTGAAGTGTTTTAGGAATATTTTGCTTACGATGGAGTGTTTGTTATATTGCTTGTCATTTCCCATTACCTTTTGATCAGCATGTTAGCAGGAATAGTATTGCCAGAAGCAATTGACTTTGACATTACAAATGTGTTTAATTGGAGTTCAGTATGGCTACGAGTTTCATATGTTAGCCATTTGACTTCAACTATAATCAATTATTATAACTTTGTGAGACAGTTAAATTGAGTGACCTCTAAGACTATATACTTGAATTAACATTTTAGTAAAACTATATAATATATATTTGGTAAATCCTAACTTCAGTTCACGGAAGTATCACTTAAATGATCTTGGCAAATAGTCTATTTAAGAATATGACTGATGTTTTTGCAAATGATCTATGTTTATGCTCCAGTGGATCAGACAGTTCTAAAGAAGACTCCAAAAGTTTAAGAACAGCTTTATTCCCTCCCTTACTGCCTTCACAACAAACTTTTAAGATTTTTCACACTAACTTAAATATCTACTATTTGTATAGTTTGTTAATAAATTGAGGAAGTGAAATTTGGGTTATTTCTATAGTTTCTCTGAAATGTTCAATGTTTGACCTAGCAACTTTATAAAAGCCAATTTGGTATTAAGTGAACAATTGATCAAGTATTCATTTAATGCATATCGTAATCTGTTTTAGTTTTATATGCATATTCAGAATTCAATAAATATAATTTGAAATAATTCGATGAGCTCTTTTTTTTCTGTTTATCTTGTCTATATTAACAAGCATATGACTAACAACTGTATGACTAATATAATTAACACTGCACTCTGACAAGAATAAGGGCCATTTTCTTCTTTACTTGCAATTCATTACCTTCTATGTTTCTCCATTAGTCTTTTCATATGTTGAAACTCTTCGTATTGAAACAAATATTAGCTTATCAGTTGTGGGTATAAGCACCTAATTACTAGTAATTGATTTACACACCACCGTTCTAATCACTGCAAAGTTTTCTGCTTTGGGCACAGATTAAATGTCGTAATTCACAAAGGAAGTTTTCTATCTTCTTTATACAATGTGTTTTTCTTCCCAAATATTGATTTCCAAATAACAGCTTTCAATCTGAGCTATAAAAATAAAATTTCTGAAAAAAAATCTTGGTAGCAGAAAGCTGTGGACAATATGATTCTATAATACCCTAAATGTTTGGACTTTTATATTTGATGTATCAGTCCTTAAAAACTGATCATTTAATCTGGAAGAAATGTTCCTATTAAATAAGCTATAAGCCTATAACAATTTAAATAATAATAATAATAAATGATTCATTATATTGCAAGGATTAAGTGAGTTTGCCGCATACAGCATAGACATGGCACATAGAAAGTTACTAAGTGTTATCTAGTAGTGGTACTAATCCTAATAGTAGTACTATCACACTAACACCACTACCATGACTATCACTACTACTTTTATAACTTGATTCGGTGTTCTATAAAATAAAGATCTCCACTCATTTTATTACCATTTCTCCAATCGAAGTGAAAACAGAGACTAATCTGATGGAATGATATATGGAAAGAAGAAAATAAATGCTTACTTGCTATAATATACGAATACAATCTTCCTTTCCTTATTCAGTAGAATTTCTGAGAAGAGATCAAAATCAAAAGTTATCAGAGGTATATTCATCCATAAATTTTTCAATGTTCTCATTATATACATTTTCTGTACTCTAAATACATTGTTCAATTTCATTTTTTATTTTAGTTCTGTATTATTATATCAACATAAAACTGTCACTATTAAATTCAAGTAATAATAAAGTAATTGCTACATCATATTATGAGCAAATAGTCATAACCAGTGCCATCTACAAATTTTAATATATCATTTACTGAGTTTTCAGATCATTAATAATGTTGTATGATAATATGACTAACATTGACCTCTGATGAGCAAATAGTCATAACCAGTGCCATCTACAAATTTTAATATATCATTTACTGAGTTTTCCAGATCATTAATAATGTTGTATGATAATATGACTAACATTGACCTCTCATGAGCATAATGGCCATTTTTTTCTGTAAGTATTTACAAGTTATTACCTGCTATGCTTCCCCACCATCAGTCTGTTTTCATATGTCGAAACTCTCCATTTTAAATCCAATATAACTTATGTCTATGGTAATTTTATTAGGCACTCTATTACCTTTTTAGCTAAGAAACAAACATGAAAATATTATGTGACTCTATTTTATAATTATACAAACAGTTTCCTTTTATTTGTTCAATACTTACTTGTGTCTATTTTGTGCACATAAACTGT
>NW_007731425.1:14287-16957 GCF_000696425.1 Galeopterus variegatus | reverse complement strand
TTTTTTTTTTATCTAATTAGGTATTTGTTTTTCCAGTTATATCCCTAGTACATTTGGCCTACAACTGCTCAGTGAAGGCTTTTTTCCCATTGGTTCAGATCTGAATAGTGAAGAGAAGCGCAAATATTTACATGTAACATCCTGGGTGACACTGTTTTTCTTGCCCTTTTGCTTGTTATTTCTTGTTATGAGCATTTTATTACCTAGTTTTGCAGTATTAATGGTGGGGTTGGGAGCATCTCTGAGGACAGTCTGGTTCTATATGCAACTTTCAAGAGGCAGCTCACTGAAACTAAGTCATTATCTTATTGTTTTCACTTGGCCATTGCGGGTATGTGTGGCTTTAATAATGAAACCACATTGTGATTTTATAATATGACAAGAAAACAATGGCAAATTTAAGAAAAGCACAGTTTTAAATTTTCTTTTCTTTAAATGTATTTATGTATTCTTTATTTTATGTTTTGATATACATGTACATAGTGAAATGATTACTACACTCAAGCAAACTAACATATCCTATACATCACATAGTTAATTTTTTTGTAGGGAGAACACTTGAGATCTACTCTCTTTGCAAATTTCAATAAACAGTTCATTATTAACTATAGTCATTGTGCTGTACATTTTATTGCTAAGACTAATTTATCCTACATAAGTGCAAGTTTGTACCCTTTGACCTACATCTCCATATTTCTTTTCCCTTCCCAGCACTGATAACCACAGTTATATTCTCTGTTTCTGTGTATTTGATGTTTTTTTAGGTTTCACATATGTAAGATCATGCAATACTTTCCTTTCTATGTTTGGCACATTTTACTTAGCATATTGTCTTCCATGTTCATCCACATTGTCCCAAATGGAAATATCTGCTTTTTAAAGGCCAAATAATATATATGATACCATTTATTTATTCATTCACTTACCAATTGATACTTAGGCTGTTTCTATATCTTAGCTATTGTGAAAAAAATTGCAATAAACATGGTAGTGCAAATATCTCTGCAAAATGCTGATTTCATTTCCTTTGAGTATGTACCCCACAGAGGGATTGCTAGGTTATGCAGTTAGTTCTATTTTTAATCTTTTGATGGTTTCCATACCATTTTCCATAATGGCTGTACCAATTTACATTCCCAACAACAGTGTCCAAGGGCTCCCTTTTCTCCACATCCTTGCCAACACTTATCTCATACCTTTTTGATAAGAACCACCTTAACAGGTGTGAAGTAGTATCTCATTGTGATTTTGATTTCCATGTTNCAAACAGTTTCCTTTTATTTGTTCAATACTTACTTGTGTCTATTTTGTGCACATAAACTGTTTTCAATCAGAATACAAACTACTTTAAAAATTTTTATACTATGTATAGCATTTGTTTCTATTTAAATATTTTCTCATGGATAAATGTTTTATTCCATTCCAGATAAACTTTATCACTTGCATTGTTTTTATAGTATTTCTGTCTATTTATGTTTCTTTGTTGTACTTCCTTCATTATTCCCGGACCATCATCCAATACCACTAATATATTTTAAAGTATCATTCATCATGTGGCTATATACTTTTTTTTTTNTGATAAGAACCACCTTAACAGGTGTGAAGTAGTATCTCATTGTGATTTTGATTTCCATGTTGCTGATGACTAATGATGGTGAGCACATTTATATATCCCTGGCCACTTGTATGGCCTCTTTGGAATAATCCATATTCAAGTCATTAGCCCATTTTTAAAATTGGGCTATTTGATTTTTGTCATTGAGTGGTGTGATTTTCTTAAATGTTTTAAGTATTAAACTTTTATCAGATATATGGCTTGCAAATATTTTCTTCCAATTTGTAAGCTGCCTTTTCATTTTAATCATTGCCTTTTCTTCCCATGGAAACAATGAAAGAAAAGCAGCACCAAGGAAATTTTTCCTCCTCATTCCAAACAAAATTAAAAGCGAATAAAATAAAGTTTCTCTCACAAAATGAAGATTTTTGGTAATTATGACTTGAACATTTTAAAGCTCACAATTATAGGATTAAACCAAACGAGCTAATTATATTCTCTGTTCATTTCAAACAAAAGATTTTCCTGAAAATACAAAATTTATCCTTGTAACACTGAACATGGCATTTATATATGAAGTTAACTTGGATTAATTAAAAAATTTATTATTATGTTGTTCATGTATTCAAATACCTCAATTTACTGAACATCTGTGATATAAGATATTAAACATCTTCTGGGATATACCATATTGTACATAAAGATCAATGGAACTGTGAGATCAACACTCCTCGAAATACTCAAATTACTTACCCAAGGTGGTACAATAATCAGAATACAGGACTTTTTTTTTAGCCTTTAGCCTCCAGTGTGTATAATGAATACTTAGTAGAAATATATATTTTCTTAACCTTGCCAGTTTAATCAGGCAAAGAAAAGATACTTAGTAACCATGGCAACATGCACAATTAGTTGGCCATTGTTATCCTAAAAATAATCAAAAATCATTCAAACGAGTTAAACATCCTGGGGATTTAGATAAAAGAGGACAGTCTTTTACTGATTTACACATCTCTGTGATCAAAACAGTTAGGCTTGAAGACCAGAACTGGAAATATTAATTGATTAATTAAATATTTTTTTGCTATGGAAAATTTCTGTCTGGAACACAAGTG
>NW_007731425.1:0-13564 GCF_000696425.1 Galeopterus variegatus | reverse complement strand
TTTACACATCTCTGTGATCAAAACAGTTAGGCTTGAAGACCAGAACTGGAAATATTAATTGATTAATTAAATATTTTTTTGCTATGGAAAATTTCTGTCTGGAACACAAGTGGTCAATTTTCTAATACTCTATTAGCTTCTCTATGTATCAAAAAAAAAAAAAAAATGCCTGATCAAATTAGTCAAAACTAAAAAATTAGTCAAGCATTTAGGCGATTGATCTGTATGATGTATTCAATTAATTTAAATAAATTAATGGAGATTGTTGTTAGGCTGTAAACAGTAAAATTTACTTTTCTGATCTCTTAATTAAAATTACTCAGTTGTATTATTAACCATGTAGTTCATGTTTAAAAACAAACAAAAATGGGACTTCATTGTTATCCAAATACTTCTGTATGAATAATATAATAGAAAAAAAGAAATATTCTTGTTTTCAGAATACCTTCAAATGTGTTACTTGGTATTTAAGATGGAGGGAAATTGACTTGAGAGAAAATTTAATTTAAAGACTAAAAGGAATGTGTGGGAAGCAATAGATTTTTAGGCATCTCTACAGAGGCTGTTGCATATCTGACCTCAGTGTCTGAACAATTATTTAACATGCTATAAAGATAGTTAGAAAAAAATACATGTAATATTACAACACACAATCACCAAGAGAACAATCCTCACTAAAGGAGTCCTACACAGACTGCCAACATATCTCTATGTGTCACGATTCAATAATCATTATCTCCACAACCCGAGTTGAGCTTAAACGTTTTATTTTTTATGAACCTCTTTCGAATGTCCTACAGGAAATGGCTTTTCAAATATTCACAGCAAAATTAACAGGTCACTCTCATTTAAAGAAAGAGATCCATAATCACTTCAAGGTGAATTTTGATACGTTCGTGTCCCACAACGCGAATTCATTTTTTTCTATGTTTGACTAAACAAACATGCAAAAAAAATAATTCATATTAGTTACTAAAAGATAAGAGTTTTGCAGTTTTATGTGTTGATTCTGTGACCAACTAATCATCCTAATATTATAATACAATTCTTGATATATTGAGAGTTACCAATGAATATTGAATGGATACTTTTGGCTTTAGGGAGAAGCACCCAACCCACAAAACCCAAATATATTGCTTCCTTTAACTGGAGATTATGGGTAAAACAAATCTCAGGCACAACTGGGTTGAAGGACTCAGATCTCTGTCTCTTGGTTTTGCTTAGTTGTGCCCAGTATCATTCTCTTCTTAGTAGCCCAGGCTCTCTTCAGGAAGAAAGAAGTCTCAATTCTACTGCTGCTCCACATCCATCCAGATCTAGAACTTAGTCAAGAGCAAGTGAAGTTGAGTTTTGAAACAATAGTTTATCCATCTAACAACACATTCCAGCCTTCTTTGGGGTTACTGCTGCTCCCCTATTCCAATCATATAATTTTGGTCAGAATTCCAATTATACTACCTCTCAGTCCTGAGAGTTCCACTGAATTTTAGTACTCAGTTTTCTACCCATGGAGCTTGATTCTGGGTAACAAAAATGATACATCAGGGCCAATTAGAGACCCTTTCCTGGACTTTTGTGTGTTGAGCTAGAAGTAAAGGTCCCAGAAGTCTTAAATGTAAGCATTTGGTTTAACTAGTACTGTAATTATTGATTCTGTCTACAAATAGCTGCCCAAAAGTAATTTGCATAATGTTTTCATTTGCTTGGCTAAGTCAATAGGAATCATATAATTAATTAAATTAATCCATATCAACAAACATATTGAAGATCTTCTGTGTGCCAGGGACTGTTGTGGATGCTACAGACTTAAACATGAGAAGATACAGTCACTTTCTCCATAAGCATGTACATGTTTATTCAATGCTCATAGATATTGACCATGGTAAGGGATAAAGATGCTACCTGAATTGTGCAGTGGTCCTCAAGACTATCAAATTCACAGTTCTCCCTTATTAAAATAAATATGTCATAGTACTCCCTTTAATCCCCTGAATTGAAATATATTCTACTCCTACATATAGTTTCAAGAATATTTAACTTAATGCTTTAACTATAAAGAAATAAACATAAATAATAAAATAAAATAATGTGTATTTAAATATGTAAATGCTAGGTGAAAACAAATTACTATCACAGAATCAAAAAATACTCTCTAGGGGCAATGCTGCATCCCACATTTTAGATCCCAAAAGACTCCTTTCATTTTATGTAGTAGTTATGTTTCTTTCTTTTGTTTTGCTTTTAATTTCCCAAATCTCTATGCACTGTACCCCGCAAACCTGGCCCATCTCGCTCAAGCATCATGTTTGAGTACATCAAAAGATCAGTTATATATCAAAAGTTACAAAAATGCTTTCCTACACTTTCTCAATAATTACTTCAATTTCTTTAGTTTGTGTGAGAAGGTTTTTAACTTAAGCACTCATTATAATTTTGGCTTATTTTCTTAAAGGAGACAAAATATGATGGTCAATATACTGCATTGTGCAGGTTTCTCCTTTGACAGCTGTAATGGGCCACTTTAGAGTGGCACTTTCAACCTTATGTTGATTCACCTCCTGCTGAATTTTTACATATACAGAATGAAAAATACCAGACTAAAATATTTATATATACTCCATTTCTTTAAACACTAGAAAGACAAACTATTTTATAGTGACAGAAAGCAGATCAGCAGTTGCTTGGGATTGACTGGTGGTGAATTGTGGAAAAAGGATTACCAAGGGACACTAGGAAACTTTTGCAGATGATATACATTTCACTCTTTTAATTGTGATGTTTATTTCACGAGTCTATATATGTCAAAATTCATCAAATTGAACACTTTTCAAAAGTGTAGATTTTAATGTATGTCAACTATACCTCGGCAAGCTATTAAATATTGAAGAAAGAAAAAAACTAAAATTTTACATGACATAGGTAAGGCAAATAAAGCCATTAAAACAGCTTTTATTGACCTAGGAATAGGTATGAAAAGTTAATTAATACAGCCTGGTAAAGTACAGGAACTTCTTTGATAACATTTAATTTTTAAAGTACTCACTTTGTTAAAATTATATTTGGGCTTGTTTATTAAAATGTCAGCAGTGATGTTAAGTAATGACTTGATAATTTAGCATCCTATGTTTTCTAATCCACATATTATGGGGAAATTTGAACTTGATTCATAACAACCATTAGAAAATCAAACATGATAAGGGCATTGCAAACCCGAGAATAAATATCAGAATTGACCACTGCACTGAAATTCACAGCATGATAAAGTTTCCTTGCCATGTGTAAACTAGTCCAGACCTTCTTAGAGTTAAAACTTTAGCAAGAAATTGGCCATAAATTTGAGAACTGACTATTAAAAAAAAAATTAGCAGCACTCTAATGAAACATAGTGTGAAAGCAAGAAGATTTGGTTACAGCAGTTTGGCGATCAAGTAAAAAACAATGATTCTGCTGCCTTATATTACGGAACTACTTTAAAACATTCATTGATATTACATCAATAATGATGTTCAAAGAAAGATGACTATATGACACTACGTTCTATCTTGGTAAGGCATTCTTTTTGATGATATAAATAATAATGTAGAAGGGCGTTATGAATGAAATTCAAGACAGAGTTCTCTTGTACACTGGGCTGTTACAGATGTGAAATATATGAAGCTGAAAGAAATGCTTTCATATAAAAGCTGCATTCAAATTTTAACATATAAAAAGATTAAGATTTGAATTCCTATATGGATTGTCTTTATTTGGGACCAATCTTATGAACAGACTTTTAGTTACATAAACATGAATTTTACTTAAATTACTTAAGGTTGGCTCTATAATACTTTGTCTATCTGCCTGTCTACCCAGCTATTTACCTATCATATATCCATCTATGTATATATCATCACTAACTAATTTTAGTGGTAACATGTATGTGTTTTGGGAGGGAGGGGTGTTGAGAGGAAATTTCTTTGGAAGACCAGAGGACAAATCTACAGCATAATGTGAGAGTCTGGAATTTTTCTTGATAGAAAGATTATTTACGCTGGCAGTTGTCCTGAGAAGGACATGATTGTGAGGCAGAAAATGAAAACTAGTAAATGGGTCACACTGTGGAGGAAAAGAGGGATTTTTTTTTTCTTTTTCTGTGTGTCACAGCATTTCGTCCCATCAAAAATATTTGCAGCACTGCTAGTAGTGAGGATAGTTTCCAGGGGGAACAATTCTACTCCCTACTGGTCATTTTAGAGAAAGAAACAAAGAGTAATTTCTTGATTGCCATTTAATGGAAGTACTTAGGCAATTAGATGAAAGAACTGGGGATGTTAGCTTTTCTGTAATGCACACACAAAGTACTGAGAGATGTTCAGAGAAGTCAAAAGTTCGCATAAATTATCTGTTTGGAACCTAATTCCATTTTTGTAAGTTTGATATACACTGTTTTTCTTTTAATGCCACTATTGTGAAACCAAGGCAAAATGCACATCTTGTTTGTATACCAGTTGTTCACTAATGGCAACACCTCTGTGGTTCTGTACTTGAGTTGCCAACACAACATATCTGCACATGTAGCTGCTACATTCATTGTTTGCCACATTGTAGCAGCTGATTCTATTTATGGTGACATGCTTTATCTTAACTATTTTATTTTTCCCTTAGATATGATTTTTGCAAAGATATTTATTTACGTTGTATTATTCCTGAATTCATTATTCTAAATAGAAATGATAAAATAATTGTTATCAAAAAGAGCATTCACTCTAACAGAGTTGAGAATCACTGACATAGAAGCAGACATGAAACTAGTCAAGGAGTAGCATTACAAGTTATCTTCTTGTTAAAAGCATTTCCATTATGCTGATCTTCCTTCAAAGTGCTCCATAAATCTCAACAGGATCTCAACAGAAATAGAGAAACTTGGTAAAGGGTTTGACCCTTGCTTGGAATTATGATAGTGGATATTAAAAGTACTTCTCATTGAAAAAAAGTATTTCTCATTGAAGAAATGCTGATTGGTTAAAACAGTTTAGAAATGTATTTGGCTCTGATGTAAATAAGCTATAAGAATCTAATGGATCTTGTACCTTCTAACCTTATGAATAATACCTGAAGCTTGACCTCTGAATGATCTTGATCCCAGGCATTGATTTGGAGGCTAATTAAATCCTGCCTCGTATGGGATATTGTCACATTTATCTTGGTGAAACTTTCATGTCAATGTGTTCAAAATACTTATAAAGCTCTAATGAGGAGTCTGACTTCATTTTTGGATGTTTGATTGCTGACAGTTTTTACGCCTCACCCTCTCTCTTCCTCCGGTGCCCCACAATCTGAACAAAACTAATAAGAAAGTCTGGGTACCACTCCTTTAGCTCTGGTGTGAAATTCAAATCACACAAGCCCCTGCCAGTGCAGGAGAACTCTCATCCCAGCCCCATCTCCTACTCATAATAAAAATCTAGGCCAATCTCCCTTCCTTGCTTTCTCAAGTCATTTCTGAACTGCCATGCTCTTCACAGAGACCTCAATTTGGTAAATAGTAAACTTCATGTCCAGTTGATGTGTGTGTGACATCGTCAGTCTAAACAGGTAAATCAAACTTTGGACAGGGGTCCTCCTGCCTCTTCAGGAAACCATAACAAAAAGTAGAGTGTTAGGACTTCATTGGGCTACAAAGAAAGCAGCATGAATTGTTTTTTTACCTGCTGGTAAAAATAAATGTTTGCTTAATGAATGAAGTATGTGGAAGAATTTGGTAGAAAACTTGCCTTCAGAATAGCCGTGAGTTTGCAAGAGGATGCCTCACCTGTGGTTTAGATATCAGTGGCTACTGTTACCTACAAAAGCTAACTAATACAGTATGGTTGTGCATGACCAAATTGATTGATGAGATGAGTATACAACAAATAGACATTGCCATTTATTCCTCAGTAAAGTCCTATGAAGTACTCACTAATTTTAGAAGTGAAGAAATTGAAAGTTAATATGGTTAAATAACTGCCTGAATGTACAAATTGAAAGTGAGACTCAAACTAAATTTAATTCCAAAACGCTGTTTAAAACCACTTCACTGTTTAGATAAGCTTTTATTTTAAACCTTTAACAATTAAAGTATAATAAATTCCAGCTAGGAAACATACCTGTACTAATGTATTTTAGAAAAGTCTCTAATAAGTCATAACTGGAGACCAACTACAGGAAGAGCTTCATAATTTCACATTGATTAAAAAAAAAGAAAGAGGTGAGATGTAAAATACCAGTTTATATATGAATATATATATGAATACTCACATATACACATATGTAAAATACTGGTAAAATACATTTATATACATATATAATACACACACACACACACATACATACCCACACATACACACACAAAAACATACCACATTTTCTTTATCCAATCATTCATGGATGGAAATTAAGGTTGGTTCCAAATCTTTGACATGGTGACTAGACCTGTGATTAACATGTAAGTGCAGATGTCCCTTTGACATGATGATTTCCATTCCTTTGGGTATGTACCCAGTAGTGAGGTTGCTGGATCATATGGCAGTTCTAGCTGTAGCTGTTTGAGAAATCTCCATGCTGTTTTCCATAATGGTTGCACTAATTTGCAATCCTACCAACAATGTATAAGAGTTTCCCTCTCTCTGAATTCTCATAAGCATTTCCTATTTTCTGTCTTTCTGTTAATAGCCAGTCTAATTGGGGTGAGATATCTCAATGTGATTTTGATTTGAGTTTCTCTGATGATTAGTGATATTGAGCACTATTTCATATACTTGCTGGCCATTTGTATATTTTCTTTTGAGCAATGTTTATTCATATTCTTTGCCCATTTTTTATTCTTGTTTTTATTCTTTTATTCTTTTTTATTCTTTTATTACTTGTTTTTCTTTTTTTGGTTTTTGTTTTACTGTTAAGTTGTTTGAGTTCCTTGTATATTCTGTATATTAATCCCTTTTTGTAAGGTTTTTGCTGAGAAATCTTCTGTTAGTCTGATAGAGATTCCCTGATAGGTAACTTGACACACTTCTTTTGCTGTTTTAGAATTTTCTCTTTATCTCTATCAACTCTTTGACTGCTATGTGTCTTGAAGGGGACCTTTTTGGGTTAAATTTGTTTGGGGGTCTTTGAGCCTCTTGGATCTGGAAGCCTGTATGTCCCCCAATACTTAGAAAAATTTTACCTATTTCATTGAATAGGTTTTCAATGCTTTTTCCTTCTCTTTCCCTTTGGGAACACCCATAATAGGACTGTTTGTATACCTAAAGTTGGTCAATATATCCCACAGGGTTTCTTCACTTTTCAATTTTTTTTTTAATCCTACTGGCTTGTTTTAAAAATCTCATCTTCAAATTCAGAAATTCTTTCTTCTGCTCACTCTAACCTGTTGCTTAAGCTCTTGGTTGTGTTTTATATTTTATTGAATAAATTCCAAGATTTCTCCTTGGTTCTATTTTATATCTATCTATCTCCTTGTTAAATTTCTCCTTCAGATCCTGAATCATTTTGCTCATTTTGTTGTATTGTATATCTGTATTTTTTTGCATCTCATTGAGTTTCCTTATGATTTTGTGTTTTCTGGAATTCTCTTTGAGGCATTTCATATGTTTCTTTTTCTTTGGAGTCTGATACTAGAAAATTATTATATTGTGGATGTCATCTTTCTTTGTTTGTTTCATGTATCTTGTATCCCAATGTTGATTTTTAGGTATCTGGTGGGACAGTTGCTTCTTCTTATACTCTGGTGTAGTTTTGGAAAGGAGAGTCTTTTTCCCATAGATATGATCTATAGTGACATTTGGAAAGGGTGTAGGTTTGGTTCCAGGTGCGTGCAGTAGAGTAGTTTTCATGTGATTTCTTCGACTGTGTTCAATGTTGAATTTTTTCATGACTGTCTCCTGGCCTAGGCTCTGGGGCACTCAGCAGCTCTTTGATGAGTGGGCAATGCTAAGTTCAGTTGTGGATTTTGTGGATGAGGTCTTGAGCTATTGGGAAATGTTGCTGTGCTCCACTGCTCCTCACCTAGAGTGGGAGATCCTGGCTAAGCTTATTGGTGCCCCAGCCAGGATTCTGTGACCCAGATAGTTGCACTAGGGTGCTCTGCAGTTTCACGGCTTAAATATGTGAACCTGAGTGGGAATGCTGGGATGAGATTAGGACCTTGGACTTTAGAGAAGGCATTGAGGTGCTCAGCAAATCACCAGCTGAAGTGGGCAACTCTGGATGGGGTCACAGTTGCTTCAGGCTGAGCCCCATGCCCCAAAACAAAGTTCTGGGGGTGCTCTGCTGCTCTTCAGCTGAAACCAGCACACTGGTTGAGGTCACTGGGGCCACACCAGGGCCTTTCACCCTCCAGAGAGACATTGGGTTGCTCTACAGCACCACTGTTGGAGTGGGCCACTCTGGGAGAGGCTGCTGCCATTGTGTGTGGGCCCCCATGTCTCAAGATGGATGTTGGATCTTTGCAGCTTCTTAGCTGAAGTGAGCCATTCTGGGTGAGGCTGCCATGGTCACCCCAAGAGAGATACTAGATCACTGTGAAGCTCCTTAGCTAGTATGGACAGCCCCAGGCAAAGTTGCTGGGGTTGTAGTTGGGTACCTATGTTCCAAAGACAGATACTAGGTTTCTGTGCAGTTTCTTGGCTGAAGTGGTCCACTCTGGGTAAAGTTACTGGGGGGTTTACACACCCCCAAGAGAGGCACTAGGTTACTCTGCAGCTCTCTACCTGTAGTAGGCCTTCTCACTCAAGGTCACTGGTTTTGTGACCTTTTAAAGTGAGATTATTGGTCCCTTTGAAGCTCCCCAGATGGGGCAGGTAACTGTGGGTGGGCTCATTAAAGTTATCTGGAGCTCTATCACAGAGCTAATGCTCTGTGCCTTCTGGGAGAGGTACGTGGACCCTCCACAGTTTTACTGCTGGAGTGTATAGGTCTGGGCAGGTTTGCTGAAGCCACAGCAGGACTCAGTGCCCCCTTCTAGAGATGCATGGTCATTCTGCTAAAGAAAACAGGGCTGCCAGCAATAGCAGAAGGCCTTGATAGGTTTGTTCTCTGACTCCAGAAAGTAGGCACAATCACTCCCTCTGTCCTGAGGGTGGCCTCCACACTGTGCTGGACCACCTGCTCCCAGGGTGCAGTATGCTGCATAGGCTCAGGATGCCAGAGACCAAACATAAGAGGGGTCTCAGGACTATGGAGATGCCAGGGCTATGGGCCTCAGGGTATCCCAGAGTGCGTGTTGGCTTGGTCTCAAAATGGTGCGTGCTATGGCAGAGGACATGTGGGAGTAAGAGGCTCAGAGTGAACTCCTTCCTTGGATTCATGCAGCCACATGGCCCCAGAGTGGGTGTTGGCTTGGTCTCAAAATGGTGCGTGCTATGGCAGACTAGGACATGTGGGAGTAAGAGGCTCAGAGTGAACTCCTTCCTTGGATTCATGCAGCCACATGGACTCCTAGCAGCTCCCCACATTGGGTTCACAAACTGCAAGAACCACACAGCTCCCTTGTAACTCAGGTTGCAGCCATCTGCAGTGCAGCCCTCACTTAACTTCTCCTGCATTCAGAAATTCCTCCTGGGTCCCTGTTGCTCCTGTGTAGGGCACAAGGTGGTAGAGGCCAGGAATTTTCTTCCATTCTCTATGTGGCTATCCTAAGATTCTGTGCTCAGTAGCCTTTCTGTTACTCCTTTTATGTGCTCCAGTGTTCTTTAGTTATTTCTTCCAAGTGTAGCTGCATATTTGTTCTAATTTTCAGTTGTAAGACAGAATACCTTCTTCTCCAGAAAAATTCAATTTTTGCTCTGAAAGTTTTGAACTGATTAAAGGAGGCCCAACCACATTATCGAGAGTAATCTTTTTTACTTAAAGTCAACTGATTGTAAATATTAATTATATCAACAAAATACCTCCACAATGACATCTAGATTAGTGTTTGAACAAACAACTGGACCCACAGACTAGCCAGGTTGACACATAAAATTAACTACTACAACATACATTTGGAATACGTCAGTGTTACAAGTTTTTCTTCCTAAGTCAAACACAATTTAGAAAGAGAAGAAGAAAACAATTACCTCAAGAGGAGAAGAAAATTCTATTGAATTTAACCATATTTTTACTATTTCCATAGTTCTTCCTTCCTGATGTTCCAAGCTTCCTTCTTTTACCATTTTCTTTCTATTTAGAGACTTTCCTTTAGTCATTCAATAGGATACATATGCAGACAACAATATCTTTTAATTGTTATTCATTAGAGAATATCTTATTTTCTCCTTTATTCTCAAATACCATATGTATTAGACATAACATTATGAGATAACAGTTCTTTATTTCCAGCCCTTGAAAACTATTGTGCCAATTCCCTTGGCCTCCATGGTTTCTGATAAGAAAATTGCTTTATTCAAATAGTTTTTGTAGATACAGAAAGACTATTTTAAAATTCATATGAAATGAAAAAAAGAACTAGAGCACCTAAAACAATGTTGAAAGAAAAAAAAATAAAGAAGGGGAAAAATCATTCTACCTCATTCAAAGGCCTATTTAAAGAGCTTTAGTAACCAAGATGGTGTGGGAGTGGTGGAAAGATGTGCACGAAGATGAATGAAACAAAATGGAGAAACCTAAAAAGATGCACACAGATATGCCTGACTAATTTTTGATGAAGTGACCCCATTTCCTACCAGTAATAGAGTTCATTGCTAATCATCCAATGGGAGATCTAGCTCTAATACTCTGAGATTTGCAACCAGGATATTTATTGAGGTGTATTCTTAAGAAAAACACTTACAAGTGAGTAAAGGAAGCGAGATTGTGTAGAGGTAAAGGATGAACTGTGATTTAGTTCCTAGCTGTTCCTACAGGGAGTTCTGGAACTACAGTGACCCTTCAGAGCTGTTCCACCTTTAAGAAAAAAAGCCAGGACTTCATGTTTCGCAATGGCTAGTCATTGGATATGGGATTCCCTGGGGAAGAGTGTGACTTTTGTTAAGGAGGCTTTCTTCACTTAAGAACAATTTCCAGAAAGTAACTTAGCTCACAGCTCCAGCTGCCAACATTCCCAGCATCTGGAATGAGAGTCTCCATCCTGAAGGAGGATTCTGGCTAACATTAAACAACATCTACTACACAGGAATATTAGAAAATTTCTGCCTGACCTGCATGGGTTTATGGCTGCTATCCTTGCTACTGCTCTTCCATATTCATTTGTAACCAAGGTAGTCAGATAACAGGCAGATGCCTATAGAACAAAAACATTTAAACCCAATCTACACTTAACAGAATTAGAAGGTAGAGATAGGGGCCAGCCCCATGGCTCACTCGGGAGAGTGTGGCGCTGGTGGCGCTGAGGCCGCGGGTTTGGATCCTATATAGGGATGGCCGGTGCACTCACTAGCTGAGTGTGGTGCAGACCACACTGTGCTGAGGGTTGTGATCCCCTTACCAGTCAAAAAAAAAAAGAAGGTAGAGATAGTAAAATAATACCTTTAAAGTGTTAGGAAAAAATAACTGCCAAGCTGGAATTTTATAACTAGTCAAATCCCAGAATAACAGCAAAGTAAACATATTTTCAGATACTTAAAAACAATAGTTTACTACCACCAGCCTCTCTCTAAAATAGCTTATAAAAGATATATTCTGAGAAGGAAGGAACTGACCTCAGAAGAAAGGCCTAAGATGTTTGAAGAAATAAAGATCAAAGAAATTTATTTCCATTTCAATTTTGTAAGTACCTACTGCACAACAATGTTTTTTTACCATGTGACTTATGATAACTTAAAGTGATGCAAGCAACAATCAAAACCCTAGATATACCAAATTTGGGTGATTGGTCAACTAAAAGAACCTTTTGGAAAAGAGATGAGATCCTATCTTATGGACCACTAGGAATTGAGAGGAGAAAAAAGAGAAAGACAGGAAAAAACAGAAAGATGCTTAAATGCCATCTCTTTATGAATGGACTAGAATTTCAGAGAGAGATAACACAAAAGTAGTTATTGGAGAGCAAAAATAGTTGAGAATGAGGAGAGCAAGCAACATAGTGGGAAGCTAGAATCCCAGGGGCTTAAATAGCCAGACACGTCTTAAGGACAGGGATATCTAGAAATTAACATCATGGCATCTTCATTGTTGCGGTAAAAAATTCTTTTCTCCTTAATAATTTAGTGGAGCGTCCTGTGTATACAAAAATGTCCTGATGATATATAAAGAAAGTGGCAGGGCTTCTTATCTAGAACAACATAGTGAGACCAGGGAAAAATAAGTTTAGTGGGAAGATCCCTATCTTCTAAATCAGTAAATAGAGGCCCTGAGCTCAGAGTCAAGGGTGATGCTGAAAATGGAAGACATCCCAAAATTAAAGCCTTGGAAGAAGGGATTCGAATTTCTGAAGTTCATGTAAAGGAGTTGGGAATTAGTGTCATCTTATCCAATTTAATGTACATAATGACCACATTTGCATTTAAATAAAACACCTGTACCAGCATATGAACAAGTTTTTCTATAAAATGAGATTATTTTCTTGTTTTTAAAAATTTGCTTACAAAGGTCTTCTCATATTACATCACTGTCCCAGAAGTGCTAATTCCTCACCTAACCCCCAACCACTCTCCTACTAGGTGTGATGCTTAGATACTGTAAATGTTCTAAACATTTCTTCTCTTTTTTTTTTTTGTTTAGCTCTTATCACAGTTGCTAATTATAACACACACACACACACACACACACCCCTACCTACAGCTGTTTGATTGTTGTCTTCCTTTTTACAGAGTCAGCTTTTAAGGGAGGCAGAGAGCGAGACCAAAGCTTCTTTCCTACCATTTTATTCTCATTCCTACTAGCATGGTGCCTTGCACATAGAGCTGCTCAGGAAACTATGACATCATTTTCCATTTCTTTATTTCATTTTACTGAAAAGGAAAATGTTAATATTTGACAAATATTTGTTGAGTCCTTACTGTATTACAAGACATCTACTAGGCTCCAAGTCATTTTTGCCTTGAACAAAATGGGCAAGAATCCTTGTCCTCATGGAGCTGCTGTTCTAGTGAGTGGAGCTGAGCAATAAACCACATATGAAAATGACATACAGTCAGGAGGTAATGAACGCTATTCATTAAAAGTAGAGCAGAAGTATAGATAACAAGTGTTAAGGGTGGCAATTTTAAGTAATATGTTCAGGGAAGGCCTTTTTGACAAGGTAACATTTGAAAAATGTTGATCACATCACAAATTTGCATATAGTGAGGAGAAAATAATTGTAGCTAGTACAACATAATCAATTTTGGGTACAAGATGTATCCAACATGAGTGTTAGCTATTACTATGAATATGAACACTATTTCATTTTAATTGGAGAGACTTTTTAATATATGGAAGAGACACAAGAACATACATCTGGGAAGTAGAAAAATGTGTTCAATAATTGGGCAACCTTGGGAAAACTAGAGCAAATAGAAAAATCAACATTTTATGAAATTCATATTTTGAGGAAACCAATAAGCAAAGACATTTCTTTTTTTTTTTTTTTCCTTTTTGTCTTTTTTCGTGACCGGCAATGGATCGCAAC
>NW_007731424.1:159855-160107 GCF_000696425.1 Galeopterus variegatus | reverse complement strand
ATCAAACTAAAAAGCTTCTGCACAGCAAAAGAAACAATTAACAGAGCTAGAAGACAACCAAAACAGTGGGAGAAAATGTTTGCAAAATATACATCCGACAAAGGACTAATATCCAGAATATATAAGGAACTCAAACACCTTTACAAGAAAAAAAGAAGCAGCCCAATAAAAAAATGGGCAAAAGAGCTAAACAGGCAATTCTCTAAGGAAGATGTACAAATGGCCAACAGTCATATGAAAAAATGCTCAACA
>NW_007731424.1:139751-157754 GCF_000696425.1 Galeopterus variegatus | reverse complement strand
GAGGGAGGTTTTGGTGATGGGACATAATAATCAACTACATTGTATATTGACAAAATTAAAAGTAAAAAAAAAAAAACAAACTACAAATTGCTGAAAGAAATTAAAGGATACACAAATAAATGGAAATGCATACCATGTTCATGGACTGAAAGACTTAATACTGTTAATATGTAAACACTGCCCAAAGAGATCTACAGACTCAAAGCAACCCCTAATAAAATCCTAATGTTTTTCTTGCAGAAATACAATAAATTGTTATAAAATTAATATGGAATGTAAAGGGGCCCCAAATAGTCAAAGCTATCTTGAAAAAGAAGAAATCTAGAGGACCCACACTTACTGATTTCAAAACTTACTACAAAGCTACAGTAATCATCACAGTGTGGTAGAGCATAAAGAGAGAAATATAGCCCAATGGAATAGAGTAGACAGCCCAGAAATAAACCCTCACATATATTGTCAAATGATTTTTGACAAAGATGCCAAAACCACTCAATGGGGAAATAAGAGTCTTTTGAACAAGTGATGCTGGGGAAATTGGTTATCCACATGCAAAAGAATAACATAACAACACCTAACAACATAACCCTCACCTAACAACTTAAACAAAAATGAACTCCAAATAGATGAAAGACCTAAATATAGTGCTTTAAGCAATAAAGATGTTAGAAGAAAACATAAAAGAAAAGATTCATGACATTAGTCTTGGCAATGATTTCTTGGAAATATCAGCAAATGCACAAGCAACTCAAGGATAAAACAGACAAATTAGACTTCATGAGAGTAAAAAATAAATGTGCATCAAAAGATGGTATCAACAGAAATACCACCTTACACTCATTAAAATGTCTAAGATGGGGCCGAGCCTGTGGCGCACTCGGGAAAGTGCGGTGCTGGGAGCGCAGCAGCGCTCCCGCTGCGGGTTCGGATCCCATATAGGGATGACCGGTGCGCTCACAGCACTCACTGGCTGAGCGTGGTGCGGCCGGTCTCAAGAAGGACAAAAAAAAAAAAAATGGCTAAGATGGCTAGCATTTTTTTAAAAAGAAAGGCATGTTTAAATAAATGAAATATAGAAATATCATATGATCCAGCAATTCTTTTTCTAGGTATTTACCCAAAAGAATTGAAGGCAGGGTCTTGAAGAGACATTTGTACCTTGTACACTCATGTGTATAGCAGCATTATCGACAATAGCTGAAATATGGGAGAAACACAAGTGGCCATGAGTGGATAAATGGATTAGTAAAATGTACTATATACATACAATGGAATACTATTCAGCCTTAAAAATTAAGGAATAACATTCTACAATATAACATTTGGTATAATATGGCATTTGCTATAATATGGATGAAAGTTGAGGATGTTATGCTATGCTAAGTGAAATAATATAGTCACAAAAGACAACTACTGTATGATTTTTACTTACATAAAGTCTTTAGAGTAGTCAAAAAATAGAGTAGACAGAAAATAGAATGGTGGCAACTAGGGGTTGAGAGAGGGGCAAATAGGGAGTTATTCTTTAATGGGTATAGAGTTTTCAATTTTCCAAGATGAAAAGTGTTATGGAGATGGATGGTGGTGATGGTTGCACAAATTATAAATGTATTTAATACCACTGAACTGTACAGTCAAAAAAGATCAAGATGGCATATTTTATATTATGGGTATTTAGCACAATAAAAAACGGAAAGTAACTAGATGTAATTAATTAATGTCATGGGCTTCCTGAAGCAGTGATTAACAGTGGTATCACAAAACAGGCTAAGCAAAACCCTTAAAAGGAAAGCTGGGGAATGAAATGTCTGCACAGGTCTTTGAAAAATTTAGACATATTCCTGGAAATTTAGAAGGGTACATTCACATGTAGGCCTGTGGGCAACCCAGTGATATGTGCATGCCCAAGAAAGTCCTGGGAAAGTACTAAGCTCTCACTTCAAGCAGACATTGAGACTCTGTAAAGGAAAGAAGTGAAGGCTAAGGCATAGTTCTCAACTTCCAGGCTGTGTATTAAAGTGTGCACTAATATGCATAAAACTCCTGAGGCAAAGCAGTGAAAACTCCTTGGTTCCAGGATATTACAAAATCTCTGTCTAATAATAAGAAAAGAGATTTTCTTGGTCACATATGACAAAAAAAATACAGGATTTACAGAATTAGTTCATAAGTGAGTAAACAATATTAAGTAACAACACCAAAAATCAGCAACAACAAATAACAGCAAAAACACTCACTGGAGAGGGACGATAATCTGATTTCCAGAGTTGCAACACTATATTTTGTAAAATATCCAGCTTTGAAACAATTTACAAGACATGAAAATAGTTAAGAAAGTATGGTCCAGACCCAGGAAATAAAGCAGTTAACAGAAACTGCCTCTGAGGAACTCAAGTGTTGAAATTACTAAACAAAGACTACAAGTAAACTAATTTAAATATTATGCTCAAGAAAGTAAAGAAGACTATCTCTAAAAATCCAAAGGAATATGTGAGAATGATAGCTCAACAAATCAATGAATAGAGAATATCAATAAATAGATAGAAACTAGTAAAAAGAGCCAAATAGAAATATCCGAGTTGAAAAGTATAACTGAAAAGAAAACTCACTAAAGAAGTTAGTATATCTGAGCAGAAAGAAAAGATTAGAAATATGAAGATATATGAATTGAGATGACCTAATCTGAAGAAGAGGAAAAGAATTTGAGATAAATGAACAGAGCCTCAGAGTCCATTGTGACAACATCACGTGTACCCACGTATGTTTAATGGAAGTCTCAGGAAAGGAGGGAAATGGGTAGAAAAAAATATTTGAAATAACAGTGGCTGAAAATTTTCCAAATGAACCATGCAGAAACAAAAATAGAGACTATTCTATTTACAATAGCATTAAAAATAATAAAATTCTTAGGAATAAATTTAACAAAAAATGTGAGAGATATGCACTGAACAGTAGTACAAAACACTACTGAAAGAACAATTGCAATTTGAGGTGGTGGGCATGCTGATAGTATGGATCTGATCATCACATCTTGGGCACAAGTGCTAGTGGTCAGCGCTGTGCCCCATGAATATGTATAATCAATAAAAATAAAATAAAATAAGGAAATAATAGAAGACCCAAATAAATGGAAGTACATTCCATGTTCATGGATTAGAAGACTTAATACTGTTTTAATGTCAGTACTCCCTCAGTGACCTACAGATACAATGCAACCCCTTTCACAACTAAAACAGCCTTTTCTTATTGCAGAAATGGGCAAACTGACCTTCAAATTCTTATAGCAACACAAGGACTCCAAATAGTCAATCTTGGAAACTAAAAATAAGTTGGGAGATTCACACTCCTCATTTCAAAATTTACTACAAATCCAGAAGGATCAAAATAATGTGGTACTGATATAAAGAAAAGTACATAGTTCAATGGAATGGATTTTAGAGTGCAAAACTAAAGCAATGCATCTATGCTCAATCAATTTTTGACGAAAGTTACAAGATCATTCAATGAGGAAAAGAATAGGCACTTCAACAGCTGGCATTGGAACAGCTAGATATCTACATTAAATTGAAGTTGTATCCCTATGTCATTCCATATACAAAATTTAAACGCAAAATGAATCAAAGACTTAAATGTAAAATCTAAAACTATGAAAAAATTTAGACTAAAATTTACATATAACTCTTCATGAACTGGGATTTGGCAATGGTTGCTTAGATAGGACACCAAAATGCACAAGCAGCCAAAGAAAAAATAGGTAAATTAGAATTCTTCAAAATTAAAAACTTCAGTACTTCAAAGAAAATTCAACAAGGTAGTGAAAAGACACCTTATAGGATTAAATAAAATGTTTGTAACCAAAAAATAATAAACAAACCCAATTTTAAAAAGGCAAAGCAAGATATGGAGACAACTTAAGTGTCCATTGAAGGATGAATGAATTAATAAAGAAATGGTGGAGTGTGTGTGTTTGTGTGCGTTTATGTGAGGGTACTTCAAAAAGCTCATGGAAAAGTAGAATTAAAAGATAATACAAATCTTCCTGTGAACTTTTTGCAGTACCGTAGTACAATGGAATACTCTTCAGCTTTAATAAAGAAGGACATCTTGCCATTTGAAGTACCATAAATTAACCTGGAGGATATTATGCTAAATGAAATAAACCAGACACAAAAAGACAAATACTAAATGATCTCACTTGTATGTGGAAACTAAAAAAATCAAACTCGGGCCGGCCCCATGATGCACTCGGGAGAATGTGGCGCTGGGAGCGCAGCGGTGCTCCCGTCGCAGGGTTCAGATCCTTTATAGGCCTGGCTGGTGCGCTTACTGGCTGAGCGCAGTGCGGGCGACACCAAGCCAAGGGTTGCGATCCCCTTACCAGTCACGACAAAGACCAAAAAAAAAAAGTCAAACTCATAGAAACAGAAAGTAGAAGGATGGTTACAAGGAATTGGCAGGCAGGGGAAAGTGGGAAATATTGCTCAAATGGTGAAAACTTTCAATTATAAGATAAGTTCCAAAGACCTAATGCACAGCATGATGATGACTATAGTTAATAATAATATATTCTATATTTAAAAGTTGCTAAGACAGTAGATTTTAAGTATTCTCATTAAAGTAAAACAAAGGCAACAATGTGAGGTGATGGATATGTTAATCAGTTTGATTGCGGTAATCATTTCACAATGCATATATACATCAAAACATCAAGCTGTAGGATATATACAATTTTTATTCATTAATTATAGCTCCACAATTGTGAAAAAATTTAAAAACTGAAAATGGCAAAACGGCACACAATCTGGACAGAGAATTCTATAATGATATACAAATGCCAAGGAGCACATTAAAAGGTGGTCAACATTATTAGTCCTTAGGTAAATGCAAATCAAAACCACAATAAGATACAACTTAATTCCCACTTTAGTGGTAATAATAATGATAATAATAATAATGACATAAAATAACATGTCATCAACGATGTGGAGAATTTGTAACCCTTAAATATTTCTGGTGAGGACATACCTGGCGATACAAAGCAGAGTGGGGGAGAAAGGGAAGGAAGAGGGATGTTGGGGATAATTGGGTAGGGGACATGGGGTACAAACACAATTTGTGGTAATGTGCATGCTGCTAGTATGGATCTGGCCTTCACTTCCACTTCTAGGTATATGCCTAAGAGATATGAAAACACATGTGCATGCAAAGAAAACTGTACATGAGTAATCATAGCAGCATTATATATAAAATCCAAAAAATAGAAATAACCCAAATATTCATCACCTGATAAATGGATAAGCACAATGTTTCATATCCATTCAATTTACTATTTTCAGCCATAAAAGAAATATTCTTACAGGCTACGACATATATGAATTTTGGAAACAGTATCTGTACTAAAAGAATCCAGTCACAATAGAGTTACATATTATATGATTCAATTCATATGAAATGTCCACCGTAGGCAAACCCATAGAAACTGAAAGTAGATTAGTGGCTACCTGAGGATAGGGAACAGGGATAGTGACTGCTAAGAGGTGTGAGGTTTCACTGCGGGTGATGTAAAAGGCCTGGAATTAGGTAGTGGTGATGGCGGCACAACCTTGCTAATACACTACAAACCACTGAATTGTACACTTTAAAGGGTTGAAATTTATATTATGTGATTTATATATCTCAATCAAAATAAAATGCAAACATATTCTGCTTACAATTTACCTAAAATAGTTGATATTTAGGTTGAAAGATTTGATGTGAAAAGGTGTGTTTGTTCAATATAGCTTCACAAACACATCAAATTTATTAAACATGTTAAATTCAGTGATTCATTCAAATCATATGTGATGCAAAGACTTATTAGCTCCATCATTATTCATCATTCTTAATCATCCCAAAGAGAATAAAATTTTCTTAATTTCTGGTTTTAATGTGAGAATGTCTCTATTCTATGTTACAGAAGCATTGCTAATTATTTTACCCAAATGTATATGTGGTCTTCCTTTTTAGACATATCAAAGATCTTGACACTCATCTAGTATGCCACATATCACATTAAAATGAATAGGTAATCAGAAGTTTCTTCCATTAAGAATTACAGCATCCCAAATCATGGATGCTTTCTACCTGAGGTATTTAAAATACTTATAAATCATAAAAGGTTAAAAACAGGAACCACTACTCCAGTTTATATTTCTCGAAGACTGCATCATATTTTATAGTATTCAGTAGGCCTTCAATCAATGTTTTATTTGATTTCATCAGCACGCACTTATGTATACTCAAATGGTGATGAGTTCAAATACATACTCTGAAGAGATTATATGAAAGCCAAGTAAACCTCTCCACTGAAGAACTGAACTGACTAGTTGATGATTTTATGCTTTCTTAACAATTTCTTATTTTGAAAGGCAGATTAAGTAGTGAGAGGTGTGAAGCAAAATATGGTCTCTTTGGACATAAAATGAATCAGAAAGAAGGGACTGAAGTCAGGTGTTGAAATGGTTGGGATGGAGTATACAACGGGTAGCTAGAGGAAAATGTCCACTTAAGTTAGCATATTTCTTTAGAATCATTGTTAAGGAAGGACAGGTATCCTACTCAGCTCCTAGCAAATAATCACATGACACTTATTCTAGAAGGAAAACAGGCCATAAGGAGAAAACTCCCTTATCTTGTTAACATCTCATCTTTAAATTTATCTGTCCCCTCTTACTATCTTAAAAGAAATGTATGTCCCTGTTACTCTACAAAGTTATTCCTGCCACCTGCATTTCTTATTCCAGTTCAGTAATCTGCCCCTCTCCCATTGGCTTTGCTGTCAATTATTACTCTTCCTTTGCCTTCAGCCGTCTGTCCACTTGCTCTTTCCCTCTGCCTTCTGAGCATGTGCAAATTCTGAGCCACTAAATAGAGGAAAAACTCCTCTCTAAGCATCTACTTCCTATATCCTCCAACCTGTTTCTGCCTTTGCAAAATACCCACAGGTTTTGAAAGCATAACTTCATACTTTGTTTCCATTTTTAAACTTTAATTGAATGATGAAATACGAGTTTAATTCATAACACTCTATAGAAATTATTAATGATAAACTTCTTATTACAGCTTTTTTCATCCTATGTGATAGCCGTACTGGACTGGAAAACTTTTCTTTTTCTGTCTTCTTGAAAATCTTTCCTGTCTTGAATATCCTTACACTACTCAATTCTAGTTCATCTTCTACTTTTAATATGGTTCTTTTTCTATTTCTCTTAATGATTTCTGTTCCACAATTATTTTGAAAATCACCAGTTCCTAATTTTCCATCCTCAGTTTTTCTTTCTTCTCAACCTATACCCTCTCACATCTGCTTTCATGGCTTCAAATATTGCGTATAATCCTATGATTTCCGAATTTAATCTAAAGCTCAATCCTCTGTCTGAGGTACACATCTGCGAAATCCATGATTCCTTTCATATTCTTTATTTCCGTTAAGAAAATAATCAGTCAAAAATTGCTTGCATGAGAAACCCGGGACTCATCTTCATCTTCTCTCAGTTACTTATTTTCTTCCCGCAAATCCAAAATATCTGTTCTATCTTCTGAATATTTACTTGCCCTTGCCACAGACTGTTTTAAGTCTCCTATCATTTCTGACCTGGTCCATTAACAATAAATGCCCACCTTAATTCTTGTCCTGTCTTTTAGCCTTTCCTTTTCTATCCTATTCTTCACTTTTCCTCCAGTAATTAAACATATATAATTCAGCATATAATATTATATACTTATATTAATTTATTATATACTTATATTAGTTTCCTTGGGTTATTGTAGCAAATTATTACAAACTGGGTGGCTAGAAACAACAGAAATTTATTCTCTTAGAGTTCTGGAGGCCAGAAGTGGGCCCTGCTCCCTCTGAAGGCTCTAGGAGAGAATACACCCTTGTCTCTTCCAGCCTCTGCTGGCTCCAGGAGTCCCTTGGTCAGTGGCAGCATAACTTCAACCTCTTCCCTCATCTTCACATGGCTTTCTTCCCTGTGTGTCTATATTTCAAATATCCCTCTCCTTTCTTTATAAGGACATTTGTCCTTGGATTTAGGGCTCACCTTAAATCAAGGATAATCTTATCTTGTGATCCTTAATTTAATTGCATACACAAATACCTTATTTCTAAATAAGTTCACATTCACAGGTTCCAGAGGCTAAGATTTGAATAAATTTTTTTTGTGTGTCCACTGTTCAATCCAATACATTATTATATATATATATTTATTTATATAATTATTTACAATTAATTTTATATATAGTTAATCATTTACTTTAATAAATCCTTGCTTTAGTAAATTATTGGTGCCTACATTATGATGTCCATTCACTCATTCATTCCATCATTTATTCAATGATATTACTATGCACTATGCTCTTTGCTAGGAATCAGAGATATGACAATGAGTCTGACAAACACAGTCCCTTATATCTTAGATGTTAGGGTCTAAAGACAGTGAGACTAGTAAGAAATTAAACTGTAATAAGTATTATGAGAATAGAAGTTCATGGTGCTGTATAAATATATAGAAGAAATGCCTGCCTTAGTTAAAATGCTACATTGAGGGTCAGAGTTTAGAGACTGGTCCTTCACTAACAGACCACAATTCATCAAAATGAACTCCACACTCTAATCATACTGACACCTCTTTGCAGTTCCCTGAGCATAACATTTCCTTCATAATTCCTGAATTTACATGTTCTCTTTTCTTTTTTTCTTTTTTTTCTGGAACATCCTTTTCCTCCTACCCTTGTATATCAAGTAATCTCAGTCTCCAGAATTAGACTCAAATGTTACTTAATTCAGTGAATCCTAATCTCTTCATCATCTGGTCCCAGTTAACAATTTTTTCCTCTGTGTTCTCAAAGAACTGTCTACATATTTTTGGCAGTTATTTCAATGTGCTATAAGTATTTGTTTACATACCTGTCTCTAAAAGTAAACTAAAGTCTCCTAAAGACTATAAGTGAGTATGATTCATATTTACTGATTTGAGATCAAAAGCAGTGATATAGAAAGAGTTCAATACATACATGAATAATCAATGATAAATAAAAAGAGCTAAAACAAAATATTTACTTGTCCTACGTTTTATTCTATTCTACACCCTTCTGTTATCTCCCCAATAATCAAATAAATACAAATAGAGATAAGCTTTTGCCTATCAAATTAACAATGTGAAAAAGTATAATATGCAGTGTTGGGTCAAAGAGATGAGCACTTTCATGCTATGTTGGTGCAAATGTAAATTAGCAGACCCTTGGAGAATTATAAAGCATTCCATGTGAAAGTGTTCAGATTATTCCTTGCCAAAATATGCCACTCTGATATAAGGACTATTTTGAGTGAAAGGCTAGTATGGAATAGGAGACATAGGATGAGCTCTCTTCCCTCCCCCGATCTAATCAAAAACAGGATATAAATTTCCTTAATGGATTGGAAAAAGACTTTATAAATAAGATTCCAAAAGGATATGCAAAAAAGGAAAAAGATAAATGGGATTATATCGAACTAAAAGGCTTCTGCATAGCAAAGGAAACAATTGACAGAGCAAAAATCAACCGGCAGAATAGGAGGAAATATTTGCAAACTATGCAACTGGCAAGGGATTAGTATCCAGAATATACAAGGAATTCAACTCAATAGTAAAAAAAAAAAAAGAAAATCTGATTAAAATATTGGCATAGGAGCTGAACAGATATTTTTCAAAAGAAGACATACAAATGGCCAACAGGTATACGAAAAAGTTCTCAACATCTCAAATCAGAGAAACGAAAATCAAAACCACGTTGAGATATCATCCACCCCAGTTGTACCATTATCAAAAAGACTGAGAATAACAAATGCTGGCAAGGATGTGAAGAAGTGGGAACACTTCTACACTGTTGAAGGGAACTTAAATTAGTACATCAATTATTGAAAACAGTATGGAGGTTTCTGAAACACCTACAAATAGAACTGCTGTGCGATCCAGTAATCGCACTTCTGGGTATATACCCAAAGGAATGAAAATCATCACGTCAAAGTAATACCTGCACTCCCATATTGATTGCAGATCTATTCACTATAGCCAAACTATGGAACCAATCTAAATGTGCATCAATGGATGCTTAAATAAAGAAAATGTGGTATATATACACAATGGAATACTACTCAACCATAAAAGAATGAATTTTTGCCATTCACAGAAGCATGCATGAGCTTGGAGATAATTTTGGTAAGTGAAACAAGACAGGAACAGAAAGAGAAAATAAAACATGTTCTCACTCAAAAGTAGGAGCTAAATATATACAAACAAGCAATTATATTAAGTTGAGCTTTCTGAAGGAGCGAGCAGAACTGTGGTTAGTAGAGGTGGGAAAGAGGAGAAGGACAGATAGTGGGAGGTTCGTTAATGGACACAAAACAGCTAGATAGAAAAATAAGTTCTATTGGTGTACAGTGGAGCTAGACATCCATAGTTAACAATAATTTATTTCATGTTATTAAAAGGCTAGAAGAGAGGAGTTTGAATGTCCTGATCACAAAGAAATGATAAAGTTTTGTAATGATGAATATGCTAATTGCCCTGATTCCATCATCACACATTGTACACATGCATTGAAATATAACTCTGTACCCCACAAATATATATAATCATTAGGTTTCAATAAAAAAGAGAGAAATATAAGTTGTATGTAATTTATAATTTTGAGGCACCAAAAGCCTTTCTGAGTATGACACCAAAGGCAGAATCCATAAAGAAAAATGTCAATACATAGAATGGCATGAAAAATTTAAATATAGAAATAAGAAGTCTAATGAATTATTTGATTAATTCTTTCCAACTGAAATTATATTCTATCTATGTCTTCTGAGTCATCCTTCTCTTCTCACTGTATAAACCCTTAGTCAATCCCAGAAGTATTGAATACAGCTGGCTACACCTTCTTGAAGTATTTTCTTGTCATGCCTTCTGTGAAAACATGCTGTATTGATTTCCCTTTCAGTTCTCTAGCTGACTTTAGTGTCATTTGCTAACTCCTCTTTTTTTACTAAACCTCAACTGGGAGTCCAGGATCTCAGTTTAAGAATATCTTCCTCATCTACACTCTTTCCCTAAGTGATATCATTTAATCCCATGGCTTGAACACTATCCATAGGTCAGCCATATCCTTTCTGAGCTCCAGGCTTAAGATCCAACTGCCTAAACAATACTGGATCAATAGGAACCCCTACACTGAAATAGTCAGGGTGAAGGTTAATTTAAAGCGATGGTGCACTTTTCTGAAACAGAATCTCTTGGGAAATTTAAGGCTAGGTTTAAAGAAATAGTAGGAGTAGGGACTGGGGAAAAAACAATAAATTTCCTTTGTGAAAGTGCCCCCCATTCCATTTTCTGTACCAGAAAGGGAACAATAAAAGCCTTATCACCAGAGACAAGATGGCACTGGGAGAGAGTTTGCACAAACAAACCTTACTAGCTAGCCCTTATCTTCCTTTAGTTTCCCCCATATATTTACCTTCACACAGTTTGCTGGTTCTATAAGCATAACCCTTCTTTTTCTTATCACTTCTATAAGAAATTACTGTTCTATACTAAGATTCTATTTAAGCCCAAATTCTAACCACCCCTTTGAGTTATTCATTACTGAGTACTCTCTTGTGCATGTGCAATGCATGTATTAATAAACTTTGTTTTTATCTTGTAAAACTATCTTTTGTCAGTCTGAATTGCAGGACCCTTGCCAATGAACCTAAGATGGATGGAGAAAAAAAGATTATTTTTCCTCCCCTACATTTGCCTTTATCAAGCAACTAAAGTTTTAGAAATCAACCTTGGGCCAGCCCCTTGGCTCACGTGGGAGAGCGCCGGGCTGAGAACGCCAAGGCCGCGGGTTCGGATCCTATATAGGGATGGCCGGTGCGCTCACTGGCTGAGCATGTTGCCTGCCAAGGGTTGCGATCCCCTTACCGGTCCAAAAAAAAAATTAAATTAAAATAAAATTTAAAAAAATAAAATCAACCTTAAGGAAATTATCAGAGATATGGGCAAAGATTTGTGCACACAAATATTCATCATGGTGATATTAATTAAGAACAAAGTGTGAAAAAGCCCAAATGCCCAGTAATAGTGAAATAGTTAAGTACATTATGGTATATTCTTACTGTGGAATATTAAGTAACACTTACATCTAATGTGTTTGAAGAATATTAATGAAATTTGTTGAACAGTGCAGTGAGAGAAGAGTTGATTGCAAGTCACTCTCTAACGTTAATATTCAGCTCTTTCCAAGAGCGACTGATGTGACAAAATAGTCCTTTTCATGGGAATATATTCATCTCCCAAATTTTTCTGTATTCCTTTCTCCAAAAGAAGATAATCTTTCTTTTGTTTTTGATTTTATTTTTGTAAAAGCAACATGCACCAAATTTTGTTTAATGAAGTAAAGAAAAATTCTTAGTTGTCACTTTAAACTCGGTTCATAGCTTCCTCATCACCTACACATGCAGTTGAGGAAACTCTGAGGACTGTAACCCTACAGGGTCATTTTTTTCAGTAGCCGAACAACCATCTTTTTCCATCTGCCTCTTCTTGCTCAGAGGAGAGTGAACTTTTCCTTCCTTCAGATACGAGGGTACTTCCAAAAGTTCATGGAAAGATTTGAATTTTCTTTTAATTCTATTTTTGCACTAACTTTTTGAAGTACGCTCATAAATCTTGCTTTGACTTACTAGCCTGGCTTTTCTATTAGCTTTTGCCAGTTGCTTCCAATGCTTAGAACTCCAGTCTCATGACTATCTTTTTCTTTTCACCCTGCATACATGGGATTCTCCTGTTTCACTGAAAAAAAAAAAAAAAAAAAAAAAATGAAAGACACTCTGGTTGACTTATTCAGTACCATCCTCCCTGAAGATATTTCTCCTTAGAGATTTCAAAGCTAAACCTTTGAGCTTCTGAATCCTTCCATTGCTAGTGAAATATTTATTAATAGCAGTGAAGGCTCATCTCACTAAAACATTTTTAGTAAGTGAGGAGTAAAAAAAAAACTTTATGTGAATCCAAAAGATTATTGCCCGCTCACTTAAAAGATGTTTAATACTCAACTTGTTCTACTTTCTAGCATAACTTATTTAGATAAAACTGTTACTATCTTTTATTTTTCAGTACAAGAGGTTTTGAAAAAACTTGAAAGATTTAATTAAAAATATGTTCTCTCACATTTAATACCTCCTAATGCTTTTAATTAATTTGACTATCCTTAATTACTTCTGTAATATTTTTCCATGTGTAAATAGCAAATTAAAGTACTAAATTGCCCTCAAACATCACATAGAATTAAATGTATAATTGTTCCCAGACTGATTAAAGGATTATGTAGAAAAGGTAGTAAGGCTTCAGGTAATCTTTTTTTCTTTGAATTTTAAAATTCTGAATAATTTTAAATACATTTTCTTCATCATAATTGTTCTCAGAGTACCATCTCTTTTAGAAATAAGTGAAGAAACAGGCTGCTATAAAACAATAATTTTAGACTTGTGAAAACATTATGGGACCTAAATGCAATGAAAATAAATGTACATGAGTCATACAATGCCTGTTGAATGAAATGAAGAGTCCAAATGGCAGAAATGGTTTCCTAGCTGCAGTATGTTATTAGTCTAAGAGCATTCATATTGATGCTATACTTTTTTTTTTTTTTTACTTCTCTTCTAGTGGCTTAGAGTTGCCTATGAAATTACATTCTTCTGGCAGGTTGTTTGGATAAAATTTTTTGGAAGGCTAAACTTTTCTTCTCCAGTTTATTGACACAAATTAATTAAATTTTGTAATGAGCTCAGTTAATTTCCTAACTTGCTGATAGTCTTATCTGAGACGTTATATCAAACATAATGCAATAAACAGTAACTTTAAAACTACAAGGTTTCATGTAATTAGCATTTCTTCATCTCCAATAATACTATGAACAGTAATCAAACCTAACAATGTCCTATTATGAAACATTAGCTTCAGTTTAGAAATAAGAATTGCAGTAATAATACTTTTAACAAAACCACTGAGAGACCCAGGGAAGATAATTCTACTGACTACTTTTCTATATAGTAGTGAACTTCCATTTATAAGATCTTTCTTCAGTTCAATAGAACAACTAGATGAACATTTATTAAACAAAGTATCATTGGCTCTAAGTTGTTCATATCCTCCCCAAAGAGTACATTTTTCTTACTCTGGAAATTAGCATTCTCAAAAACAATATCCGAGTTATTATACAAAAATATCCTGGGCTTTACAAAATTCAAGTCAGTTAATATTAGGTTGAAAAAAGTTATAGTACAACCTCCCAGGTCACTCACTAATCAGGTTCAAGCTGTAGTTAACTATGTCTTCATCTGTTCACAACACAAAATTTGATGACCGAAATCAGGCTGTCTTACATTGGATTATTTTACTTACATCAGGTTATTTTACTTATGTATTTCAGGAAATAAGAAATTTATGCAATTTAGATTTTGTAACATCTCAATGGCCATTTTGTTTTATTCGTGAGTGGTATTACTATCACTATGTGAATTTTTCAATACCCAGGTGTCCTAAACTAGTGTCAGGGAGGAAACAATTTTCCTCTACCTTCTTAGGTCAAGTGCCTAGAGTCCTGGGAATTAGACTGGCAAAGGACAGGTTAAAAGAAGAGGAAAAAAGGTTTATTTGTATGCATTTGGGGGCTGCAAAAGAAGTAGCTACTTCAGTAAATGGTTAAAGTTAAAGGCTTATATGCCTAACTTAATAGATAAAAGGGAGCCTGGAGAAAAGGCTTCTAAGGGAAGAACAAATAAGTTTGTTTAGGAAAGACAAATGAGATTTTAAGAATGTTTGTGGTAACACTAGTTTTATGCAGGTGTGAGTGAGTGGTCTTCTGTCCTTTGCATGGCCATGAAACTCCACCAGAGGGGGATCTAGGGTAGATTTACGCTTGGTCTCTTTCCAGGGACTCGACCCACCCAGAAGAGTGAATTTATGGTAGCCTCACTTCCCAGAAGTTTCTGCTTTAATCAGGTAAGAGAAGCTCTGAGAAGGCTACTTTCTTCATATGTTGATTTTCAAGTTTCTTCAGCTTAAAATCTTCTTACTAACTCTGGGGTTCTGAGTGGGTTACCACACCAGTTACTGAGAATGTGAGTCCTACCTTTCACAAAACACAGCACTGATAAATTTGTTTATCTATGTGTCAGTAATCTGTAAACAGCAGGTGAGAGGAAGGAGAAAATCTCAAGTGATCTAATATTTTAAGGGACCTGAAGTTTAAAGCATCCTAAAGTTGCATTCTTCAATAAAATTTGAAATTTTCTTGGATCATCTTTTCTTAGAACTTGCTTCTTATTATTTCACCCTTTGTTTTACATCCAATCCACTCTATGATGCAGGCACAGTGTAAGTCACACCATTCAAAAAACATTTATTCCATGGTGTATATATACCACAGTTTCCTTATCCAATCCTCCATCAATGGACATTTAGGTTGGTTCCATATCTTGGCTGTTGTAAACAGAGCTGTGATGCCATAAAAAAGAATGAAATACTCCCGTTTGCAGCAACATGGATGAACCTGCAGAAACTTATGTTGAGTGAAATAAGCAAAGCACAGAGGGATAAATACCGCATGTGCTCACTCATATGTGGGAGCTAAGAGAGAAAGAAGGAAGGAAAGAAAGACCACGGTAGTGTGTTAGTCTTACAGAGAGAGGGAACATTCTTAGGGCTACAAAGTGGAGTAAGGGGGAAAGCGGGATGTTAAAGGAGGGTGGGGGATTATTGGGTGGGGAACAAGAGGTACAAAAGTAATTTCTGGTAGTGCATATGCCCACACTATGAATCTGGCCCTCACATCACGGGCACAAGGGTTGACAATTAGCTTTGTGTCTCATGAATATTCGTAATAAGTAAGTAAATAAATAAATAAATAACCAAAAAAATTTTTAAAAAAACAAAAATATTGTTAGTCAGCTGGGTTCTGGAACAAATGTATTGTTCTAGATAATGACATAGTGGTATCAGTATAATTAAGACAGGGTCTTTGCCTTTCAAAACCTCATTCCTGCTAGTAGGGAAGACATATACAGGTAAATCCATAGTGACAATATAATAAAGACATAAATAATGGCTAGAAGGATACCATGGTAAACTTTAGAGAGGAGATAGGATTTGACTTTGGTTAAATTTACTGCTTTGCTCAGCTTTAGAATTCCATTTTTAGATCTGAAAATAGTACCCACATATTTAGCTTATAATTTCTCTAACTTTTCCAATGATTGTAATTGCTTTCTAGGTATAAATGCAATCATTCATATGGATTAAATATGTCATTCACTGGCTTCCCTGTCCTATGTTTTGGGGACTGCTCTTAAAAGCCAGCCCAGAGAATTTTATTATAAGTGATTTACTTATGAAAAGATGTCACCACCAATCTGCACATCCTGAAATACTATAATAATTACCACATTTACCGATGACAGTTCCTATCCTCAGAATGATATCACCAAATAAATTAATTTTAGAATAGTGGATTATTTTCAATTAGAATTAATATCATTCAATTTATTTCCAATTTTCCTTCCATAAAGCTTAAATTTAATCAATTTATTCTTTAATGCAATTATACCTGCAAAGAATTAAATTGATTAGGCCAAAAATGCAAAATTCAATATTGTAAAATAAAACAGATTATAGAAGTTTATAGCTTTGCCTGGCTATTTTGCATTCAATAGCCCATTCAAAATATTTCACAGTTATATATCAGTATTATCTGCAAAGATAAAAGCTGTAATACCTAAATTAAACATTGTCTATTAATTACCCTGGTTAATGTATAGTACTAAGCATACGACATTGACATTATTAGAAGTAGGTTTAACATGCCAGTTCACACCACCAATCCCAAAAAAGCAATTCAGTTATGTATAACAAGAGATGAAATGATGAATTGCAACTCAAATATACTCTCCACTTTGGCTGAGTGGTGTTTAGTTTAATTAACTTACTTGGGGTGTTATCCTGATATCCTTCAGATTCATAAATTTTGCAACCCAGCTTAATTCTTCTACACCAAAAAAGGAAATATTTTAGAGTATTTTATTTTCAGTCTACCACTATACTGTTAAGAAAACAGGTCAATTTCCCATACCAGATAAACCTTTAAGGCACTAGTCTTAACAAGAATCCAAATATCAAACTCACCTATATTTGTTCAGATTCATACTTTCACAATCACATCAGTAAACCCAAATACATATATTAACACACAATAGACATATTTATTAAAAGATTATTTTATTTAAAACAATAAAAAATCAAAACTTCCAATTCTACATGTTCTTTATTTGCCCAGAGCAGGGTCAAGTACAAAGTCACTCAGACAATATCGTCATGTAACTGTTCCTCATGCTGGCCCGCATAGTGGATTTATCTACCTGTCCCCTCTTTGCAAGCTATTACATAAAGGATGTCTACAACACTAAGAAAGCCAAATCTATAAAGCCATAGTTTAGAAAACTGATCTCTGCCACATTCACTTCCACTTGTATACTTTTCTTTTTAAGATAGTCCTCCTAGCCCCCCCCAAAAAAAACCCTTTATTTTAGGGCATAATTTGTTTTATAGGCAAAGCTAATTTCCAAAATGATGTTACTTGTCTCATCTCACTTATAAAATATCAAATTTTTACAACAAAAATTCCCTATATTTCTCAGCCATGAATAACTAGAGAGTTTCTCCCATTATTTTAAACATATCTCCATTAAAAATAATATTAACTCATGGGTTTATAACCCTCACACATATGCATAAACTAATAAAGTCCAAACATTTTTTAGTAGTTTTCTGGAATGTGAAAAATGAATCACTAATTTTAAATAAATATATGAACTCTGGGAAAATATTTTATTTGATTTTATTTCTGTTTCTAGATATGTTTTTTTTTTTTTTTTTTTTTTTTTTTTTTTTC
>NW_007731424.1:114613-138751 GCF_000696425.1 Galeopterus variegatus | reverse complement strand
GGATCGCAACCCTCAGTGTTGCCCCCGTACCGGACTGGGGACCGGCAACGGGATTGCAACCCTCGGTGTTGCTCCCGCGCCTCGCTCAGCCAGCGAGCGGGAACCGGTCTGTATGTGGGATCCGAACCCTCGGGCGGGAGCGCCGCCGCGCTTCCCAAGCGGTGCACTTATCCAGTGCGCCACCGGGCCGGCCCCTGTTTCTACATATGTTTATTGGCCATTTCTATTTTCTTTTCTATGAATTGCCTGGTCATATACTTTTCTCAACTTTCTATTGGGATTTTCTTTACTCAATTTTTTTTTTATTAAGAATATTCATGAGACACGAAACTAATTATCCCCCCTCCTACCCATGATGTGAGGGTCAGATTCATACTGGGGGCATACCCATTACCAGAATTTACCTTTGTACCCCTCGTCCCCCCATCAATTATCCCCCAACCTTCCTCCCCCCATCCCTCTCCCCTACACTCCACTATGAAGCCCTAGGAATGTTCCCTCCCTCTGTAAGTCCATGACACTACTGTGATCTTTCTTTCATTCCTTCCTTTCTCTCTTAGCTCCCACATATGAGTGAGCACATGCGGTATTGATCCATCTGTGCTTTGTTTCACTCACCGTAAGTTTCTCCAGGTTCATCCATGTGGTTGCAAATGGGAGCATTTCATTCTTTTTTATGGCAGAGTAGTATTCCACTGTGTATACATACCACAGTTTCCTTATCCAATCATTTATTGATGGACATTTAGGTTGGTTCCATATCTTGGCTATTGTAAAGAGAGCTGCAATAAACATGGGAGTACTGGTATCTTTTCAACATGATGATTTCCATTCTTTTGGATATATACCCAGAAGACGGACTGCTGGATCATATGGAAGATCTATCTGTACTTTTTTGAGAAACCTCCATATTGTTTTCCATAATGGTTGTACTAATTTACAGTCCCACCAACGATGCAGTAGTGTTCCCTTCTCTCCACACTCTCGCCAGCATTTGTTATTCACTGTCTTTTTGATTATTTTCAGTCTAACTGGAGTGAGGTGGTATCTCAATGTGGTTTTAATGTGCATTTCCCAGATGAATAGTAATGTTGAGCATTTTTTCATGTATCTATTGGTCATTTCTATGCCTTCCTTTGAAAAATGTCTCCTCTGCTCCTTTGTCCGTTTTTTTAAAAGGGTCATTTGTTTTTTACTGTATAATGGCTTGAGTTCTATGTATATTTTGGATATTAATTGCTTGTTGGATGCATAGTTGGAAAAAATTTTCTACCGCTCTGTAGGTTGTCTTTTTGCTCTGTTGATTGTTTTCTTTGCTGTGCAGAAACTTTTCAGTTTGATATAGTTCCATTTGTTTATTTTTTCTTTTGCTGCTTGTGCTTTCAGACTCATGTTCATAAAGCATGTGCCCTGACGTAACTGCTGAAGTGTTTCACCTATATTTTCCCTTAGTAATTTTACAGTTTCAGGTCTTTTACCTAGGTCTTTAATCCATTTTGAGTTGATTTTAGTGTATGGTGAGAGATGCATATCTAGTTTCATTCTTCTGCATACAGATATCCAGTTTTCCCAGTACCACTTGTTGAAGAGCCAGTCTTTTCCCCAGTGTAGATTTTTGTTGCTTTTGTCCAATATCAGATGGCGATAGTCCTGATGGGTGATTTGTGGGTTCTCAATTCTACTCCACTGGTCAGAATATCTATTTCTATACGAGTACCATGCTGTTTGGGTTACAGTAGCTTTGTAGTATAATATGTAGTCAGGTAGTGTTATGCCTCTGGCTTTATTTTATTTTATTTTATTTTTTGCTCAGGATTGCTTTGGCTATTCGGGGTCTTTTGTTTTTCCATGTGAAAGGTAGGATTGTTTTTTTTCCATTTCTGAAGAATGTCATTGGTATTTTGATAGGGATTGCATTGAATCTGTAGATCGCTTTGGGTAGTATAGACATTTTCAGAATATTAATTTTTCCAGTCAAGGAGCATGGAATATCTTTCCATGTTTTTGTGTCTTCTTTAATTTCTTTCAGAAATGGTTTGTAGTTCTCATTGTAGAGGTCTTTCATCTCTTGGTTAAATTGATCCTAGGTATCTTATTTTTTTCATAACAATTATAAATGTGCTTACTTTATTTCTCTTTCAGTTGATTCATTATTTTAGTATATAAAATCTACTAATTTGGGGGCATTTATTTTGTATCCTGAAACATAACTGAAATTATTAACCATCTCTAGGAGTTTTTCTTTAAAGTCTTTAAGTTTTTATATATATATCATCATGTTATCTACAAATAGACACAGTTTGACTTCATCTTTCCCAGTCTGGATTTCCTTCATTTCTTTCACTTGCCTGATTTCTCTGGCTAGTACCTCCAGTACTATGATAAATAGAAGTGGTGAGAGTGGACATCCTTGTCTTGTTCCTGTCTTTAAGTGGAAGGCCTTCAATTTTTCCCCATTCAGAATGATACTGGTCGTGGGCTTGTCATAAATGGGTTTTATTGTGATGAGTTATTTTCCTTCTATACCTAAATTGTTGAGAGTCTTTATCATGAAGAGATGTTGAATTTTGTCAATTGCTTTCTCAGCATCTATTGAGATACTCATATGGTCTTTGTCCTTGAGTTTGTTGATGTGATGTATCACATTTATTGACTTTCATAAGTTAAACCATCCTTGCATCCCTGGGATAAATCACACTTGGTCAGAGTGTACGTTTTTTTATATATGATGTTGTATTCTAATTGCTAATATATTATTGAGGATTTTAGCATCTATGTTCATCAAGGATATTGGCCTATAATTTTCTTTTTTTTGTTGTGTCTTTATCTGGTTTTAGTGTCAGAGTTATGCTGGCCTCATAGAATGAGTTTGGGAGAGTAGCGCCTGTTTCAGTTGTTTGGAATAGTTTGAGGAGAATTAATATTATCTCCTCTTTAAATGTTTGATAGAACCCAGACTTATTTTGGTTGGAAGATTGCTAATTATCTCTTCAATCTCCTTGCTTGTTATTGGTCTGTTCAGGTTATCTATCACTTCTTGGTTCAGTCTTGGTAGTTTGTATGTGTCTAGAAACTTATCCATATCTTCCAGATTTTCATATTTGTTGACAAACAGTTCTTTGTAAAAGACTGTAATGATTCTTTGTATTTATGTGGTATCAGTTGTAATGTCTCCCTTTTTGTTTCTGGTTTTTCTTATTTGGGTCATCTCTCTTTTATTGTTGTTTTGTTTTTTTGTTTTTTTGTTAACCTAGCTAATGTTGTGTCTATTTTTATTTATCTCCCCCAAAAAACTACTTTTAGTTTTGTTGATCTTTTCTATTGTTTTTTGGGTCTCCATTTCATTTAGTTCTGCTCTGGTCTTATTTCTTTCCATCTACTACTTTTAGGTTTGCATTTTTGTTGTTTTTAAACTTCTTTGAGGCATAGTGTTAGGTTATTTGAAGTCATTCCATTACTATGATACATGTATTTACTGCAGTAAATTTGCCTCTTAGTACTGCTTTCGCAGTATCCCACAAGTTTTGATAAGATATATCATTATTTTCATTAGTTTCTAGAAATTTTTTGATTTCCTGTTTAATTTCTTCTTGGACCCATAAGTCATTCAGGAGCCTATTATTTAGTTTCCATGCATTTGTACAGCTTCCAGCATTTTGCTTATTTTTTTTATTTCCAGTTTTAGTTCATTATGGTCTTAAAGATAGTTGGAATGATTTCAATTTTTTAAAAATTTACTGAGACTAGATTTGTGACCTAATACATGATCTATCCTGGAGAATGTACCATGAGCTGATGAGAAGAAAGTGTATTCTTTAGCTGTTGGGTGACCTGTTCTGAATATATCTGCAAAGTCCATTTGGTCTAGGGTGTGAATTAAATACTGTCTCTTTTTTGACTTGTTGCTTGGAAGACCCATCCCATATTGAGAGTGGGGTGTTCAGGTCACCAACTATTAATGTATTAGGACCTATTTCTTTCCTTAGGTCTGAGAGTGTTTGCTTAATATATCTTTGTGCTCCGGTACTGGTTGCATACATGTTTATAATTGTTATGTCTTCTAGTTAGATAGTTCCCTTTACCATTTTATATTGTCTTTTTTTATGTTTTTTGGTTTAAAATCTATTTTGTCTGATATAAGGATAGGTACTCCTGCTCTCTTTTGGTTTCCATTTGCATGGTATATCTTTTTCCATTGCTTCACTTTTACTCTATGTGTGTCTCTACAGGTGAAGTGGGTCTCTTGAAGACAGCATATACTTGGGTCTAGCTTCTTAATCCAGTCAGTTAGTCTGTGTCTTTTGAATGGGGAGTTTAGTCAATTCACATTGAGAGTAGTCATTGACAACTCCTCTCATTTAATTGCTTTGTGCTTAGATGGTTTAAATATTTTTTGACCACTATTTCCCCTTTTATTTCTCTTCTTCAATGTTTATCGGGAACTTACGGTGGAATGATTATTTCTTTCTCATTCTTGCTGGCATTTTTGTTTTAACTGTGGGTTTTGCTCTTTCTTGTGTATTTGTGATAGTAGTCACCATTATTCAGATTGCAGATGAATGACTCCCTTGAGAATTTCTTGCAGGGCTGGTCAAGTGGTGATGAACTCCCACAACTTTTGTTTGTCTGGGAAATACACTATTTCTCCCTCATTTCTGAAGGAGAACCTTGCTGTGTAAAGAATTCTTGGCTGGCAATTTTTTTCTTTTAGTATTTTGAATATGTAACTCCACTTTCGTCTGGCCTGTATGGTTTCGGTCAAGAAGTCTGCTGTTAGTTTGATGGGGGTTCCCCTATAAGTGACCTGACACTTTTCTCTTGCTGCTTATAGAACTCTCACTTTGTTTTTGAGCTTTGTAAATTTAACTATAATGTGTCTTGGGGAGGAACTTTTGGGGTTGAATCTGTTTTGGGACCTTTGAGCTTCCTGTATCTGAAGGTCTGTGTCCTGTCCTACACCTGGGCAGTTTTCTGTTACTATTTCCTTGAGTAGGTTTTCAATACCTTTTCCTTTCTCCTCCCCTTCAGGAATACCCACAATTCAGATGTTATAGCACTTTAGGTTGTCTGCTATCTCCCTTAGATTTTCCTCATTCTATTAAATTCTTTTTTCCTTTTTTTTTTTTTTTTTTTTGGTCTGTCTGATTTATTTCAAACAGGCCATCTTCAAGCTCTGAAATTCTTTCTTCTGCTTGTTCTACCCTGCTGCTAAAGCTCTCAGTTGTGTTTTTTATTTCACTGAGTGAGTGTTTCATTTCTAGAAGTTCTGCTACACTCTTTTTTAAGGTATTAATCTCTTTGTAGATTTCCTCCTTCATATTCTGGATGTTTTTTTCTTGTTTCATTTTGCTCTCTGATTGAGTCTTCCTTTATTTCTTCAAGTTTTCTTAAGATCATTGCTCAAAATTCTTTTTCGTACATTTCAAGGATTCCCTGTTCCATGGAGTCTGATTTTGGAGCATTACTGTATTCTTTTGGTGGTGTCATTTCTTATTGATTTTTTGTGCTTTGAGTGTTTTTTCACTCACACTTGGTCATTTGGTTGGCTGTAGAGTGGCCCTGGTTGGTACTGTGGAGGTGAATTGTCTTTGCTTGACAGTAGGTGTGGTGGTGGTTTTGTTAAACCACCTTGGTTCCTGTTCCAGACTCCCCTAACGCTGTGCAGTTCTGCCGGGCCAAAGTTGGCAGGTTGGTCCCCTTGGGCTGGTGCAACCCCCTGGTCCAAAAAGGGGTGAGAGGCCACATCTAGCCATGCAGTTCTGCTGGTGCTAGCTGCCGCTGCAGGTGGGCTCACCTGGGTGGTGCTGGTTGAGGCATAGGAGTGGGGCCTGGCTTTCACTTCCCCCATGGGTTTGAGGTGAGGTGAGGGGGCCATGTTCAGTCACATGTTTCTGTTGATGCTTGCCGCCACTGTGGAAGGGCTCACTATTCTGGTTGGTGCCTGTTAAGGGAATGCCAGGAAAATCAGTTTTAAACTATATGTGACTACCACACAGTTTTGAAAAATATAGATTGCCAAGGTTAAGACTAAATAAAATGAAAAATTTTAAAAGAACAATAGCAATTAAACAAATGTACAAAGAAGTTCCCCTAAGGGTTATGGGCCCAAATTTTTACCTACAAATATGAAAAGATTCTTAATTTCTTTATGAAGTTAGGATAATCTGGATAAAATAACCTGTGCAATAAACTGAGCAAAGGAAATAAATATGAAAACATTTGGCTAATCTTATCTTGCTTAATAATATAGATGCAGCAATTCTAGACATAATTATAACAAAGTGAATCTGTCAATAATATAACTTGATTCAGTAGAGTTTACCCAGGAAATGCAAATGCAAATGTAGATTTATTTTAGAAAATCTGCAGACAGGAGATAAAATGATTAGAAGTATGGACTGTGAATTGGACTTCTAGGTCCTTAATCACAGCTCTTCCCTTTGTTGTGTGACCTTTGCCAAGTTACTTAACAGTCCTGTGTTTCAATTTACGCACCTGAAATGGGGATAATAATATTATATCTCATAGGCAAGGTTGACATTCAGCAGATAGGCACAGATATGGTAAAACCAATTGTTAAAATATTTCTGCATGGATGGGCAGATATTCATTTCCCTGGGTCTTCGAAATGACTCCTGGCCATCTTGGCCTCTTCTTGAGACTCAATGTATATAAAGTGCTGAGGAGAGTGCCTAGTATATTATAAATGCAACTGCATAAATATTAGCTCTTATTATAATAATAAAAATTTTCACATCTGATACAAATAACATTTTCTTTTCATGCTTAAATAACTTAGTAATTTAAAAAAAAATATTTCCTTGGTGTGAATGCTCTGTTAAATTGAAAAAAAACTAGAAATATTCTGATTGAAAAAAGAAAAAAAATCAAACCATTATTTAAAATAGTCATTAATTTTCTACCCAATGCAATAACATTTTTAGCAAAAATAAAATAATTTTTGCTAAAAGGGAAAATTTTTCATTATTTTATAAGTTATATAACTAGCCACATAGACTATTCTTTAATACTTACTAACAAGAGAGATCAAAAACTTAGCATAATTAAAAAGTTTTTAGACTTCTGATATACCAGACATAATTACATAAAATACATTACAAAAAAGAGAGTAAGAAACAAAAAAGTATAAAATGCCTAAGAATAATTCTTTAAGAAGAAATGTGCTGGATCCATATAAAAAGCAAAAATATATAAAACTTTGCTGAGTGACAAAATAAAACGTGAGTGAATCAAAAGAGACACCATATATCTGGATAAAATAAGGCAGAACTGTAAATACATCATTTCTTCACAAATTAAACTACAAATTTAAAGCAATCCCAATGAGAATATCAATAATATATTTTAACACAATAAATGATTTGAAAATTCTTCTATAAGAATGAAGGAGTAAGAAAAACTGAGAAAACTGTACAAAAAAGAGCATTTTAGGGGAACTTACCTTATCTAATATATCAGGGAAAAAGGACTGTAAATTGATAGCAGACCAAGAGTATGTATACTTTCACCTAGTAGTTGCATATCTATGGATTTATACCAAAGATATAATCAAGAAGTCATCAAAAATTCATTATAAGAAAGTTTTTTTTGTTATAGTTTCATTCATAATAGCCAACATCTGATCCTTTAAACATTAAACATATTATGGAAATTAGTAAACAAAATATGATAAGAATAACGTTTTGTTGAAGTGGTATGCACCTACTTAAAACTTTTTGTAAATAATACTTAATGATATAAACATAACCTAAATTACAGGAATGGATGAAGACATGGTGAAAGTGAATAATTAACTGCTATAGAGTTATTTACATTTGTAATTTCAATTTTTAAAAACATGATACAATAGTACAACATAATATGGCTGGTTTTATTTCAATTTTATAAAATAATAAAAATCACACCCAACAGGAACACACGTAAACCCATACTCACACACATATATAAGCATATATACTGACTATAGACTAAATGTTTAAGTTCCCTCAAAATTCATATATTGAAATTATAACCCCTACTGCAATAATATTAGGACATGGGGCCTTTGGGAGGTAATTAGGTCATGAGGGCAGAGCCTCATGAATGGGATTAATGCCCTCATAAAAGAGATCCCAGAGAGCTCTCTAGCTCCTTCTTTTATGTACAGAGCCAGCGAGACGACCTCCACCTATAAACCAGGAAAAATGCCCACACCAGCCACTGAATCTGCAGGCACCTTTGATGTTATACTTCCAGCCTGTAGAACTGTGATAAATGAATTTCTATTTTATAAGCCACCCAGTTTATGATATTTTTGTTATAGCAGCCTGAATGAACAAAGAGACACATCGATATACTCCAAAGAAAAATTAAATGAAGAGTAGTGAAATTGTGAATGAGACATTTTCTTTACCTATTAACTTATTTTCTTATTACTCTTGATATGATGAAAAACATTACTGAAAAGCAAAAATCATTAAATATACCTTAATATATTTTAAATTATATTATATAATAAAAGACATATTATAGATTACTGTAAAAAGGAAAGGTTGTTTGACAAATGGTTATAGAATAATTGCTCAATTATTAAAACTAAAATCAAAGCATATTTTTATCTTATACCACAATTAATTACACGTGTTTGAAAATTAATTGTAAAAAAATAACATCTTAAAATAACTGGCAGAAGAAAAGAAGATAAAATATTTATCAAATCTCAGATACCAGGCCCAGAGAAAATTTACTAGATTACAAACAAAGATGTAAGAAAGGAAATTAAAAGCAAGTGCTTGATTACATAAAAATGTAAAATGTAAATTGTTCTTGTCATATACATTAAGGAAATTAAAAATAAAATAACTATTTGAGAATAACATTCACACAAAGGTAAATGAAGAAGTCCTAAACTATAAAGATTGATAAAGTCCCCAAATAATTCACAGAAAAAAAAAGACAAAATGAAAAATAAAATGCAACATTTTGAGCTTTCTAATAAACTAAGAAATTCTAATTAAAATTACAATAAGATACTATGTTGTCATTGGTTAAATTTGAAAACGTTTTTCTTACTATAATAAGTAGTGCTTTGAGGCTATAATGAAACAAACACTGTCAATCTGCTAATGAAAGCACAAACTGGTAAAATTTTTGGAAGGACACATTTACAGTTTGCATGAAATATATTAAAGGAATCATCTTTTTTTTTTTTTTTTTTGTGTCCGGCAACGGTTCGCAACCCTCAGTGTCGCGCCCATACTGGACCGGGACCGGCAACGGGATCACAACCCTCGGCACTGCGCCCGCACCTCGCTCAGCCAGTGAGCGGGAACCGGTCTGTATGTGGGATCCGAACCCTCGGCGGGAGCCCCGCCGCGCTCCCAAGCGGCGCACTGTAGCAGTGCGCCACTGGGCCGGCCGCAAGGAATCATCTTTTTTGACCAAAATATCCTTCCTGTTTTTGAGTGGGAGAGGGGATTTTTTTTTATTAATGTTATTTTATTTATTTATTTGTTAAATTGGTTATGAATATTCATGAGAAACAAATCTGATTGTCTATTTTGAGAAGATAGAAATGCAAACTTTATTGTTCAAGAAGAAACTCATTAAATATTTGTATGTAACAGTGAAAAATTAAAAATTATCTGAACTCTCAGCAATAACAGGATATTACACTACATTTATCAATAGACTGGTATATACCACTTTAAATGATGTATAATTAAAAAGCACTGGCATGGCAAGTGTTTGAAAACTCATTTGAGTCACAGAGAGCAGAACATAAAACTATAACCAAATTTTGTAAAACACAAATAGTGGTACCTAGTAAAAATTTGCTTGAAAAATAACCATTCAAAAACTATAACAGCAGTTCTCTCAGCATCATAGGACTATGCTACTTTACCATTTCTTAACAAATGTTCTCCATTTTCCAAATTTCTAAAATGAGCTTTTGTTGTAATTATAATCAGAAAAATAAAACAAAAGACTTTTTTAAAGTTTTCTGTTTCTTTTGTGTTTGCAGAGAATTCCCTTTTTACTTCTCTTCCATATTAACCTAATAGTTGATTTGTTTCTTCACAGTAGTGAATTTCCATTTTCCAAAAATTGCTTGTAAAGCCATTATCACCTTGTGTCAGATTTCATAGTTTGAATTTAATACACATGAAGTTTTTCCTTTTAAAAGATGGAGAATGAAACTATATTTTTTGTTCCTAATCCCCTAAATGGGTAATATAACTGAGCATTGAAAGATACTACCATCATGTGTTTCTTTATTTGTTGCCTGGAAGACCTGTCCAATGCTGAGAGGGGGGTGAGCAGGTCACCACTAGTATTGTATTGGGGTCTATCTCTTTTTTTAGGTCTCAGAGTGTTTGCTTTACATATCTGGGTGCTTCAATGTTGGGTGCATGCATATTTATGATTGTTATGTCTTCTAACTGGATAGACCCCTTTATCTTTATATAATGACCCTCTTTGTCTCTTTTTATGGTTCTTGGTTTAAAGTCCATTTTATCTGATATAAGTATAGCTAATCCTGCTCATTTTTGGTTTCCATTTGCATGGTATATTTTTTTCCATCCCTTTACTTTTAGTCTGTGTGTTTCTTTATAGATGAGGTGGATCTCTTGAAGACAGCATATAATTGGGTCTAGCTTTTTAATCTAATCTTTCTGTGTCTTTTGAATGGGGAGTTTAACCCATTTACATTTAGGATTGTTATTGACAGATATTGTTTTCCTCCTGACATTATATAGTTTTTAGTTTAGGTATTTTAAATATAATTTGTCTCTTTCCTCTACTTTTATTTTTCATCTTCGATGTTAGTTGGATTTTTGAGGTGACCTGACTTAGCTTCTTTCTCTTTCTTATTTGCATATTGGTTTTAAAAGTGGTTTTGCTGGGCCGGCCCAGTGGCGCACTGCTATAGTGCGCCGCTTGGGAAGCGCAGCGGCGCTCCCGCCGAGGGTTCAGATCCCACATACAGACCGGTTCCCGCTCACTGGCTGAGCGAGGCACGGGAGCAACACCGAGGGCTGCGATCCCGTTGCCGGTCCCGGTCTGGTACGGGGGCGACACTGAGGGTTGCGATCCGTTGCCGGACACGGAAAAAGGAAAAAAAAAAAAAAAGTGGTTTTGCTCTTTCTTGTAAATCCATCATACTGATTATCATTTTTCAGATTCAGGATGCAGGGCTAGTCGTATGGTAATGAACTCCCACAATTCATGTTTGTCTGGGAAATACAGTATTTCTCCCTCATTTCTGAAGGATAATCTTGCTGGATATAGAATTCTTGCCTGGCAATTTTTAGCTTTTAGTATTTTGAATATATCATCCTATTTTTTTTCTGGCTTGCAAGGTTTCAGTTGAGAAGTCTACTGTTAGTCTGATAGGAGCTCCCTTATAGGTGACTTGATGCTTTTCTCTTGCTGTTTTTAGAATTCTCTGTCTTTGAGTTTTGCCAGTTTGACTACAATATATCTTGGAGAGTCTTTTTGGATTGAATCTGTTTGTGGATCTTTGGACTTCTTATATCTGAAGGTCTGCATCTTTCCCTATACCCAGGAAATTCTCTGTTATTATTTCTTTGAATATGTTTTCAATACCTTTTCCTTTTTCCTCCCCTTCTGGAATACCCGTGATTTGGATGTTTGTGCACTTGAGGCTATCTGCTAGCTCTCTTAAATTTTCTTCATTGTGTAAATTAGTACAGCCATTATGGAAAACAGTATGGAGGTTCCTCAAGCAATTACAGATAGAACTACCATATGAGCCAGCAATACCACTATTGGGTATATATCCAAAGGAATGGGAATCATAATATTGACAGGATACCTGCACTCCCATGTTCATTGCAGCTCTACTTACAATAGCCAAAATATGGAAGCAACCTAAGTGTCCATCAATGGACAACTAGATAAATTAAATGTGGTATATATACACAATGAAATACTGCTCAGCCACAGAAAAGAATGAATTTCTGCCATTTACAGCAACATGGATGAGTCTGGAGAAAATTATGTTAAGTGAAATGAGTCAAACTAAGAAAGAGAAATACTGCATATTCTCACTTATAACTAGATGCTAAGAAAGAAAAGACCTAAACAATTTCTTGAGCTTTCAGAATACTAGAGATGGGGGTGAGTGGGGTGCGGTTTGGGGAGGGATAGGTTGGTTAAAGGCATAAAGAAAAATCATGATTTGTAATAATATACTTACAATAAATAATATTTTTTTTGAAAAGAAAGATACTACTGTCAAATCGCATAGGAACCCAAATATAGTTTCACTACAAACTTTCCCAGACATAATAGTTCATGTAGGTGAGATAAAAGCAACCTATCTCAACTGACAAATAATGAAGAAGTGATCTACAAAACTACACAGAAACACAGAGAGATAAACGTAAAAAAATATTCTCCCTCTGCCTATTAAGGGCAATCTTGGTTTTCTTATTTCTCCTTTTCCTTCCTTCTCCCCTCTCTTCTTTTTCAAGTATACAATGGGAACTTTTGTCCATCCTCTTTTCCTATTGATATTTTGAATAAAAATCACAACTTAGATACCCAGGACTCTGTTGGGAGTTACTTTTATCATTTTTTGTATGGTATTGGCTTACAATTCTCTAAACACACCATACACATTCATACCTTCATGCTTTTGCACATGCCATACCTATGCAGGAAATTTCTTTCCCTCCCTTTTCTTCCAGGTGAAAATATGCTTATCCTTTAGCACAGCACTATGGTTACAAGAAGTGGAAAGGGGGAGGAAAATGGGTAGAGGGAAAGGGGTTAATGAGATGTTAATGGGAAATTGGTTAACAAACACGAAGAATGACTATGTATTGTAATGACGAATAAGCGAACCATCCTGATTTGACCATCATATATTGTACACAACTATTGATAGTCAACTTTGTACCCCACAAATATATATAACCAATTACGCTTCAATAAAAAGTAAATGTAAATGACACTTTCTTCATGAAAATTTTCAGACATTCCTTTTGTCTCTTTCTTACTTTACGTATATTTCTATGATTCAATTAGAATTACTTCTGTAGCAAATAAGATAAAATCCAGCCCTGGTGTAAGAAAAAGAAAATAGGTGGACGATTATTAGCTTCAGGAACAGCTTAAATCAGGGCTCAAATAAAGTCATCAAGGCTGAATGACATTGCTTATATCCATATTGGCTTTAGTCCAGTATAGGCCCTCTTCTTTGGTGACTGACTGCAACTTTAGGCTTCTGTCCTCTTGGTAGCACCTGAAGAAGGCATAAGATTTATTCTTAGACTAATTTGACCCTAGCACCATGAGCCAATTACTGTGGTTAGGTCTAGATTGGCATGGTCTTGAACACTGAACTACCCCTAAATCAGTCTGTATGTTTCCAAGGATCAAATGCTTTGATAGGCTGGACCTAGAAAGGCTAGAAGAAAGTAATGATGTGAAGAGTGGAAATTAGAAAAAAAAGACATTTTACTTTTCATGGGGTGACAAGATTTTTCTTTAATATTAGAGCTGAACTAGGCATGTAGATATCTACAAGAGGTTCTTGTCCAGATTATAAATAAATAATTTCAATTCAAAAACTCTATAACTAAAACTCTGAAGTAAATATTAAATATATACTTCTTCACTCAAGCAGTAGAATAATAATCCAAAATATTTCTGTAGATTAGTTTATAGGTTAAGGACTTCAAAGATTGTTAAATAAAATTTATGGGAGGATATTATTATTTTGGACTGAGTTCCTGTTTGAGGGCCCAACAGACTAGATCGAAGCAGAATGGAGTCACTTATACTAGGTGCCATGTAATCAAAATGAACTTTAAAATGGGATGGTTATCAAACAAAACAAAACAATACATTCATAGAAACTAATCAGAAGAGGCCCAATCAACATGATCCAGAAGGATAAGGAAGCCCCCTCTGCCATAACCCTGTGAGGAAAGTAACTTTGAAACAACTAATCCACTTTGCACTCCTTGTTTCTGCTTTCTTCAGACTTTTTTGACTATAAACCCCACCTCCTCTGCTCAGCTCATCAGACAGCTTTTTATTTTATTGATGTGATGTTGCACAATTCATGAATCACTAATAAAAGATCTTTAAACTCAATTTTTGAAGTTTTGTTTTTTGACATGACAAAAGTAAAGTAAACATTAGTGAAGATAAAACACACATGATGTTTTTGGTGAAAAACAGAAAACTTCATACGGTTTTTCAGAGATTACACGAGAATAGTTCCATCTTTGCAGTGGTGGTACTATCCTATGAACCATAATGTATTTATACCTCTCTTTTTCAACAAATATCATATGACTTCAAGTCATAAAAACAGAATACATGTGTTGGCAAATACCAGAGAGGAGATTTTTTGTTGTTGTCTTGGTTGTTTTGTTTTTTGTTTTTATCATCAAACTAGAATTCTGTGGATCAATAACTTGGCAACAGAAGATTTACAATCTCTTCCAAAGAAAGCCAGAAATAGAACAGTGGTGCAGTGCTGTGAAGTAGACAATGCTATAAGAATGCATGTGAAAGACTGCAGTCCTAGAAACTTTCCATAAAAAAAGATTATTGGCTACTCAGGTTACAATTAAAAGGTCACTCAACCAATCAACAATGACAGTTGACCACAAAATCTGCAGGTCTGATACTCTGCAATATTTCCCATCACATAACTAATGTCAACAATCTGGAAAGCTGCCTGATGCAGTAGCCTCAGCTCTTGTACCTCTGACCTGGTTGCACAATCGGTTGTAGTATCACCTGTTGGGTCAGGAGCAAATCATGATAGTACGTCTCAGATTTTGATCCAGTAAATTAAGCAAATGCCTTAGGGCAGACCAGCAAGTACAATTTTCTGGAGATAAAAATAGTGTTGTTTCTTTTTTAAGGTGAAATATTTCAATTTTTTAATAATACAGTTTATTATATCTATATTATAAAATTAAAATGCCAATTGTAGAATATTTATAAAATAAACAAAATATCAAAGGAAATATCAATCATCCATAATCCTGCCATCTACAGATAACTTGTTTAATCAATAGTATGTAGTCCCTGCCCATCATTTATCCATGTGTATGTATGGAATAATAACAGAGATGATTATAACAACAATAGCTGCTCTTTATATGATCCCTAAGTATACTCCAGGCTCCATTTTAAGTGCTTTAAATGGATTATATCATTAGATTCTCAAATAGTCTAAGAGGTAATTACAGGAATATCCATTTTATAGCATTTTATATAGGAAAAAGAAGCCTCGAGACGGAAAATAAATGTTCGAGATCAAACAACTTTTGAGTTTTGGAGGCCAGTCTCAAAGTAAAATTTGTATGACTCCAAAGCCTATGAGCTTAGCTTTATGCTATACTTCTCTATAAAATGACATAGTAAGAATCATGCTTAATGCTTTGAGATATATCTCACATGCCTGAAATTTCACTCTTTTAAAGTGTATGATTTGGTGGCTTTCAATTATTTAATTATTACTACTAAACACAGAATATTTTTATCATTCTAAAAAGAAATCTTTCATAGCATTATCAGTTGTTATGCATTTCCTATTTCCACCAGGCCCTATCTACCAATAATCTGCATTGTTTCTCTACAGATTTAGGTATGCTCGGACATGTACAAATGGAATTACTCAAACAACTGTAGTGAAGGGACAATTATGTGTCATTGAAAAGTAACTGCATTACTGATGTGCTTTCAAAGGATTCTTGGTCTTTCATGTAGTGATCAATTTTAAAATATCAGATTTATGATTGGATCCAAAATAATTAAAGCCACATGGTATGTCTCAGACTAATAAATTATGCAATCTATTCTACCTGCAACACTCTTTTATGCACAGCAGTGAATATATACTTCTTAAAGTGAATTTTGGTAAGAGAAAACTGGTAGTTTTTGCATGAATGATTTTTCTTCAAAGGTAATTGCTCCCTTTTTTCAGGTGAAAAGTTGTTGGATGAACATGCCTAACCTGTTTTAAACCACAGAGGCTACAACATTTCATTTTTGAAACATCCTCTTCAAGGGCCCCCAAAATCTTTTTGAATAAGTTCTATTTTGTCTTTGTTGGCATTTTTACTTTGTTAACTAAAATGATAATATCTCCCTAAAGTGTGGATAGTTACAAGTAGTGTAATTTTGGTGAACATTTGTGTCCTATTTTGTATCTGGAAGCACTACTCTAAATGAATTTATTTCACACCTGTATTGTCCTCTCCACAATCTCCAGATATCTTTCTCTTTGCACATTTGAATATTAAAGGTTCAATTATAGGGATAAAAAATAGTGTCATTTCATTTTGATATCGCAGTTCACTTTTTACCATCGAGCTAAAATAATAGCAAAGAAATTAGGATACTAGACCAACTCTTTCAGTTCAACACTTTTTTTCTTTTTGTCTCACTCAAGATGCAGTAGATGTGAGATGTAAATACATATGTAAAATCTGTGTCTTTTGGTACATTATCATTTACCAAAAAATTATACACTAAAAATTGCGTGGTATATTAGAACTTTAACAATTATGTTTATTTTGCTTTATATATCTAGACTTAGTTTCAGTCAGGATTTGAGAAGTGCCAGTCGCATTGTAGCAATTATGACCCCAGACAAGAAAATCTATGGCAAACAATGTTAGGAAATCTGTTAGTATATCACATGACAGGAAGTGTTACATTGATTATAGGATCCTGTTTAGTTTAGTGCATGTTTACTGCCCAAGGAAACATTTTCCACCATGCATAAGAGCTATGCAGTTCATTATTTCACAAGCATTGCTTTAATTAGTCATTTTAGGACTGCTATGAGTTGAATATCCCACTAAGTTCACATGTTGGAAACTTGGTCCCTTTATAACAGTGTTAAGCGGGTGGGAAATCCAATTATGGTATTTGAAAGGTGGGGCCTTTGAGAGATGATTGAATTATGAGGACTGTGCCCTCATGAATGGATTAATCCATTCATGGAGTAATGAGTTATCATGGGCATGGACTAGTGGCTTTGTAAGAAGAGCACATGAAAGAGCACTTGCCATTCTCACCATGTGATACCCTGCGTTGCTGTCAAGAGTCAACACCAAGAAGAAAGTTCTCACTAGATGCACCCCCTGGATGATGAACTTCCCAGCCTACAAAATTGTTAATAAATAAATTTCATTTCTTTAGACATTGCCTAGTTTCAGGAGTCTGTTCTAAGCAACAGAAAACTGACTAATACAATGGCAATATTATTTTAATGTCATGGAAACATTCTAAATTTTTTGAGGAATACATCAGAATCCATGTAATTCTAAAGTAATGGTTTTCTGCAGTGTGTCTTAACCAAATGTTTACTGTTTTGATTTTTTTTTCAAATATTTAGAGAAACTATCAACTTCATTAGTTATAAGAACCAAGATTGAAACTGGCTCATGGACCTAATGTTTTCTTTCTTGGTGAGTTTTTTTTTTTTTTTATTCTTGCACTAACAGTGTCACAATTTGAAGTTTTAGGTACCATACTGTTGTTTCTCATCTAACCTTCCTCTTATCACCCCCTTATACCTAACCTATTAAAACACAGGCTCTAGACAAATAAGGATCTGCACATGCCATCAGGGCAGAACACCTGTTCCAGGTGTTGATTGCCTCTATGCAATGGAACTATCTTGCCATTTCTAGTCCCCCTAACTTTAATTTTAAAAGCAATGCTTTTCAATAAAAAAGAAAGTATACAGAAACACATACACAGACAGAGAGAAAATTTGAAATTGTTCCATACTAGCAAGGGTTTTTCTGCACAACCTTCCTATCCTGAGAAAAATAAAAATCTTATTTTTGAATTCAAAATGCCTATATCCAAAACGTATGTGATCAACTAATTCATTTTGAATAAGAATGACAATAGACGTAAATGGGGCATGTGTTATGCTCTCATTCTGAGCAATATCACTATAATATTATTAATATTTGTGTTTAAGTACAATTTTAGACTTTTTCATAAGAAGCTGAAAATATATTTATTAAAATATATATTTATGTTTTCTTTGTTAAATCTCTCATATTAATTGTACAGTGATGGATACAATTAAATCATAAAGATGGTACAAATGAACTGAAGGAAAAATATATAGCGTCTTTGGTAGGAAATAAATAGCATTTATAAGTGTAGCTTGTTAGTCACTGAAACATTATGAAACTAGCTCGTATATATTTCTTTATATAATAACTTTACTGTTTCGTAACTATCCAAGTCATTTATCTTCTGTTTGACAAAAATGATATTTGCTTAAATGGTTGACTTCCAGAGCTATAATATTAAGTTACATAGTATTCTGCATCAGTTAATAGAAGAGTAGAATTGATTAGATGTAGAAATTAGAGAATGAAAAAAGGCAAAAACCCATGATTGAACAAGTATTTCAATCACTGTTATATAGCTATAGTTACCATAATGAAATTGACAATGGTTAGAAAAGCATTCACTGTCAAAGAAAGAGCTGCAATCTCTTATGCTAAGGAAATGTATTTGTCAGGCCGGCCGGGTACCTCAGTTTGTTAGAGTGTGGTGTTATAAACCAAGGCCAAGTGTTTGGATCCCCGTACTTACCAGCCACCTGAAAAAAAAAAAATTTTGTCGAGACATACTCTTCATAAAAATACCTGCCATTTTGAAATGTATTACAGATTCTATTTGTCCGAAATGCATAAATATGTGGGGATAATAAGCCACTTTATCCTTGCCTATTTTATTGAGGTGTAATATATATTTCTTGCATATATGTGTGTGTGTGTATATATATGTATATATGTGCTTGTGTGTATATAATACTTACACATATATATATAAATGTGCATGTAGTAAGTGTACCTCTTGCTTAGTTTTCACAAACTGAACACAGCCATGAACGTAGGACCCAGATTAAAAAACAGAAAATAACTGGTGCCACAAAGTCACAATCATATCCCCTTCCACTCACTGACCCCCAAGAGTAACCATTAATCTGGATTTTAACTGATTAGATTAGTTTTGTCTATTTCTATACTTTATATAAAATGAATCATACAGTATGTCCTCCTTTATGTATGGATTCTTTCCCTCAAAATCATTGTTAATTTGAGAGATCCATGCATATTATTGAGTTTAGTTTTACATTGTTCATTGTCATGTTGTATAGTGTTTGAGCGTGTAATAATGCCACAATTTATCCATTCTACTATTGATGGGCATTTGGGTAGTTTCCAGCTTATGTTTCCTATGATTGATGCTACTATAAACATCACAGTACATGCCTTCTGGTGAACAAATGCACACAACTCTTTTGTATATATACTTGGAGTGTAATTGTTGGAAAATAGGGCATTCATAAGTTCTACTTTAGTAGATCCTGTCAAACAGATTTCCCAATTTGTACCAATTTTAACTTCCTAAACCTACAGCCTCTGTAGTTTATCAGGGATTTGTTTGTTCTCTGTCATTATCAGCACTTGGTATTTTTCATCTTTTCCATTTTAGTCATTCTGTTGAGTATGTAATCATAACTCATTGTAGTTTAAATTTGCAATTCCCTGATGACTAATGAAGTTAAACAACTTTCCATATGCTAGTTGGCCATTTGGATATCTGTTTTGTACAGTGTATGTTTATGCCTTTTAGCAATGTGTCTATTTATGTTGTTCTTACTGCCTAGTGAGAGTTCCTTACATATTCCATATATGAGTCTTTTGACAGATATATATCCATCAAAAATATTCTCCCACTTAGGGAAATGTTGCCTTTTAACTCTTTAGATAGTTTCTTTTGATTAACGCATGTTCTTAATTTTTAAAACAGTCTAATTTAGCCATTTTTTTCTTTCATGGTTAATGCTTTCTCTGTCCTTTTTAAGAAAGTCTGTGCCTATTCTAAAATCATAATGATGTTCTTATGTTTTTGGCTAAATGCCTTCTTTATTAACTTTCACATTTACATTTGTAATCCGTCTGGACTTGATTTTTCATTGTAGTATGAGGTAGAGTACAGATACAGTTATTTTTTTACAGATTTCTAATTGATCATTAACTGCAAATACCATTCTTTCCCCCACTGCAAGAAACTGTCACTATTGTCATAAATCAAATAACTCTGTGTGTGTGTATTTGTGCACATGTATGAATGTGCACGCGTGTGTGCGTGCGTGTGTGTGTTTGTTTATGAACTTCTGTTTCTCTGGTGAGTCTGTCCATCTTTAAGCTAATACGAATAGCTTTAGTTTTGATATCTAGTCTTCTTGCCTCTTTTTTCTTCTTGCATTTTTGGTGTTCCTTTGTAAAATTCACAGACATATTCCTCAATAAGTGAAAATGGAGATGGTCTAAAATTAAAACTTTTGAAAAGGTCTAAATGAATGATTACTCATAAGTATTATTCCAACCACTAATTTATTGCCCCTTAAACTCAAGCTCACCCTACTATACTTGATTTTGTGACATAAGAGCTATAAGTCTGTAATCTGTTTTTATCCTTTGCCAGTTGATTCACTGTTAGTTCAAAAATAGGGGTAGAGAGTGAGGAGAGTACACTAGAGACACTGGAAGGCACCAGAAAGGTGAAGTACACGTGGACATTCCTGTTTTCCTTGATGTTTCTTACCGTGGGAGTAGCCAGCCCTTCACCCTGAATAGCAGTGATTCCTACCAGTGTCTAACTACTTATTGGCACTTGTAGACCTTACTTCATTGTTTCTCCTCATAGAACATCAGCTTTAGGCAGGCAGCAGCCACTCACCAGAACTCCAAAACTAGTTCTATGATCCCCTACTTTAAACTTTTGGATTTTAATAACCCAGCCTGTCCTTGTTTCTTATGAATGGTAGCTGCATCCTGTACTTATTATTTCTGTGTTATCTCTATGATACCTTTTTGATATTCAGTTCTTTAAATACTTGCATAACCAATTTCACGTATTAAATTATATGTGGAAATCTTTAGTGTTATATCTGTTTTCTTGACTGACTTTAATATAAGTATTACATATAGTCTATAATGTAAGACATACTTACTTGCTGGGTTACATTTTTTCAATTTCAGCTGCCTTAGGTTGAACCCTTATTGTCTGTTTTTACAATATTGTAAATTATATTCTAATACTGAAAACAAAATATCTACGCCATAGAATATCAAAATTAGTTATTAGTATAATTTAAGTAAATCCAATATACGCACATGCACACACCATTAAGTGTAAAAATGTTGCTTTGGATTATCCTTTTGGAGAAAGAAGTTTCAATGGCAAAAGCCACTTAACTGGCTATGTTACGAAATGTCTAGTCCTGGTATTAGATACAAGCATAGTTATCAAGTTTGCATTAGATGATAGGCAGCAAAAAGTCAAGAAATATGAACAGGTTTAGGTGCATTGCTGAATAATAAAAAAGACTGACTTTAAACACAGGTGGACCTGAAAATCAACTTTTAGACATGAATTGAAAAGCCACCGTCTATCATATTTATAATCCTCAATTGCATCCACAGCTAAAGTTCCATCATTAATTCTTCATGTTTTTGAAATGTTTCAGCACAACCAGTTAAATAGAAGAATGGTTTATGTCTTCTTGGAAGGCTTTTTAGAAACCTTATTTCCGTAGTATAAATTCCATGAACTTTTCAACAGACTGTATTCACGGTCAAAGCAGATGCAGAAATATAAACAGAAACTTCAAACTACTCAAACGCCTTCTTTACAGAAAAGGTGACACTCCAGTCTATGAAGCTCGTGTTCATTTTGTCCAGGACTGAAAGGCATGGACAGATCTTCTGGGGCTTAACTCATGTACTCCTGTGTCTGTACCAGTCTTTTAGTGTCTCAAAATAGATTATTAATACATCCATAAGACAGTGGTTCTTCTCATCCTCATCTGTAATCCAACCCCTATCAAGAGAGATTTCCATGTCTTAAATGATTTGGTACATATTTTGCAACATTGAAAGGATACTGCCCCCATCTCAAGCAAGAATGATGTTGATCTCTTCCATCTCAAACTAATCAGCGCTCTCCAGTGATGACAAAATGCCAGGGTGTTTATATGAGAGTTAAGGAAAGCACCAAACCATAGTTCACAGAAAACCTGGCTAATTTGTTTAGCAGTTGGAGACGTTGGAGACTGTGCAATGTATGATTTGGAGGGATTTGTTTTGCCTAATGATTTTGTAGGTCTGTGTCAGCATTTTGATACAGTGTGGATTAGCCAGGTGAATGATCTTTGGAACATCAGTTTCAGGTCTGGGGAAAGTGACAGAATGCCCTTAAAGTATGAAATGACCTTATACCCGAATTATAGTTTTGTGACATGAAATAAAACCAAGCATAAAATAAAACCAATAAAAAACACAATTTGATTGGATTTGTTATTTATTAGTATAAAACAAATTTTAGTTGATTCTTATGTGCTTTAAGGGCTCTAGGTACTCAATTGTAAGTTTTCTTTTGGAATCTTTTGTGCAAAAAGAAGTCAGTGGTGGCTCTCATTTAAGCTTTTAAAATATTAGTTTTATCATAACAGATTACTGATTATACAGGAGGGGGTATAATTTGTTGGAAGAAATACCAAATACATTCTGTTCATCCAAAAATTTGAAAATTAAAAGAAAACTGTGCTCTATTGAAAGTTACCTTATGATTTTAAATTGTGTGATCTAGACTTGCCTTACATAACTGCAAAAATAGAAAATCAGAGGGTTAATGACCTTATTAGTCATGTAAACATACAAATTCTTAATTCTATTTCAGTGTATACATATGAAAAAAATAATGAAAACAGAACTATAATATTTTAAAAAATAGGCTTTTGTTTATATTTCACATAATGTGAAATTCTACTAAATAAAGTTAGTAGGCAAAAAATAAAATTTTTAAATGTGACCCCTGGTCAAGGGTAGATAACCATGTAAGTGAACATGAACAGTTATTTAGCCTCACTGGACTCAGTTTACCCATCTGTTTGACAAGAATAATAATTGATGTTTATATTTTGAGGTTTCAATGGGAAAACTAAAACAAAGCACTCTGTATAATAATTGATCATTACAAAACATTTAATATACCTCAGCTAATATCATGGTAGTTATGGTCATCAGCATTAATACTTTAATTAGAATCTCTTACTCCGTATCAAAGTTACCCAAGCAGGTAAACTCATGATGATAGCTTAAGACATTGATGGTACTTTGGGGATGGCATGGCATTAAGCAAACTTCTTTTTTAAAAAACTTTACATCACAAAATACATTGTACTTGATTTTCATGCCCCTTTACCCCTTCCTCTCCAACCCTTCCACTCCCCCCAACATCATATGTGTTCACTTGACTTAAATAGTTCAAGGAATTTTTGTGGTTATTCTGTCTTCTTCCCCCCTGCACCCTTTATTTGTTTGTGTGTTTATTTATTTTTATTTATTTTTACCTCCCACAAATAAGTGAGAATATGCAGTATTTCTCTTTCTTTGCCTGACTTGTTTCACTTAATGTAATTTTCTCTAAGTCCATCCATGTTGTGACAAATGGTAGTATTTCGTTCCTTTTTATAGCAGAGTGGTATTCCATTGTGCAGATGTACCACAGTTTCCTTATCCACTCATCAGTTGATGGATATTTGGGCTGGTTTCAGCTCTTAGCTATTGTAAATAGAGCTGCAATAAACATTGAAGTGCTGGTATCCCTTTGGCATGATGATTTCCACTCCTCTGGGTATATTCCCAGCAGTGGAATTGCTGGGTCATATGGTAGATCTATCTGTAATTGTTGGAGGAACCTCTATATCATTTTCCATAAAAGCCAAACCATTTTGCAGCCTCACCAACAGTGAATGAGAGTTCATTCTTTCTCCGCAACTTCTCCAGCACTTATCCTTCTCGGTATTTGGATGTTAGCCATCCTAACTGGAGTGAGATGGTATCTTAGTGTGGTTTTGATTAACAAATGCAAGGCCAAGCCCATGGTGCACTCGGGAGGGTGCAGCGCTGGGAGCGCAGCAGCACTCCCGCCGCGGGTTTGGATCCTATATAGGGATGGCCAGTGCGCTCCCTGGCTGAGCGTGGTGTGGCCGGTCACAAAAAGGACAAAAAAAAAAAAAAAAAAAAAAAAAAA